>NC_044909.1:34964642-35156569 GCF_001633185.2 Quercus lobata
AGGTAGGACATTCAGATTTCATGTGTCCATACCCTTGACATCCGAAACACTGAGAACCAAAAGAATTATTAGAAGATTGACCTACTTTTTCTCTAAGTTTATCATTATTGTTAACCTTAGTGGGATCATACTTCCTAAAATTTCTAGGTTCAGCAGTATTCGAGCCTCTTGTCTTTCTGTTACTAATCCTGAGAAAATTTCTAAAATTCTTGCCAAGGTAAGTAATCTCTGTAGCAGAAAGCTCATCATCAAATCCACCACCTTCAACATCATCAACTGACTTAAGAGCCATTGATTTGGATTTGGTAGTTTTAGGTAGATCCAACTCATAAGATTGAAGAGATCCTACAAGTTCATCAACAGGGATGGAGTCCACATCCTTGCTTTCAGTAATGGCAGTCACCTTGAGTCTAAAGTCTTCAGTTAAAGATCTAAGTATCTTCCTAACAATTTTAGGTTGATCATAGATTTCACCCAAGTTAAAAGCAGAATTAACAATATCATTCAATTTAGTATAGAATTTATCAAAAGATTCATCATTAGACATCCTAATGCTTTCAAATTTAGAAGTCAATTGCTGCAATTTATTTATTTTGACAGTCTTTGTGCCTTCATGCACAGTCTGGAGGATATTCCAAGTAGTATGAGCAACCTCAACATTAGAGATTCTCTTAAATTCCTCCATAGAAACAGTGTTAAAGATAGCATTCATAGCCTTGCTATTAAATGCAGCTGCTTCTTTTTGAGAAGTTTCCCACTCACTAACAGGAGTAGTGGGCTTCTCCCATCCGTATTTAACGGAGTTCCACACTCTCTCATCAATAGATTTCAGGAATGCTTTCATCCTTACTTTCCAATAAGCATAATTATTCCTATCAAAGTGAGGAAGCATAACTAGAGAGTGTCCGTGTTCCATGAAAACAGGGGTCAAGGATCAGCTCAGTGATCAAAAGATCAACAACAAAAGAGCAACCCACTCTAATACCACTTGATGGATTTTAGACCCCTTAAAACACAATTGATTTAACCTAAGTAATTAGCCAAGTTGTTACTTAGTCCAATTTAATAAATCTAGGTTATCACAATCATAAAGATCATATCATGCAAAGCAACGGAAAGAAAAAATAACACAAGATATAATCACCCAGGAAACCAAACCGGTAAAAACCTGGGGAGGATTTGACCTAGCTATCCTCAAGGTAAACTTGAATCCACTATCTTGAAAGAATCAAAGTTCATACAATAAGACTTACAAGCCCCCACGCTCGACTTCTTATTGCTACCAACTAGTAGAACTTACTGACACGACCACGTGTAAGCTCTAAATCCATAGACTCCTTCTTTCTTGGATTCACCACTAGATACAAGCACACCCGCTTGTGTTTTCTTTAAACTTTAATGGCAGCAACCGAGTTGATCATCAAGGTGTAGATAAATCTTCTCCTTGAAAACCCTAAGTTTGTATAAAGGAAAGCTCCTCTAGATCTCACAAGAGATTTACACAAACCGCAAATATGAGCAACACTAAAACGTGGCTAGGGTTTGCCTTTTATACTTATAACAAATTATAAAACCCTAAAACGTTTTAAAACAACTAGGCCTGAGTTGGAAAATCTGCAGAAAAAACATTCTGCCCGAGTTTCGATCGATCGAGCCTAAGCTTCGATCGATCGAGCCAGGCTGAAATGCATTAATCTTTTCTACATTAGCTCGATTCCAACTTTACATAAAATACACAACTTTGAGCAAGACTAAAACACTTCTAAACACATTGTTTTGATTATGATTTGCCAACAATATACATTAGAGTTCTAAATACATAAATACCTAAGTCTTTAGAACCTAACAAAAACTTTTTGGAATGTGTTTGTTTGGGTGGGGAGGAAGGAAAATAAATGGTGAAGCCCAGATATTTTCTCTCCGGGCCTACCTAAAAGTTTTCTCACCAAAATGGAGAGAAAACTAAGAGAGGAAAGCTCATAAAATGAGCTTACAAAAATACCCTTGGAATTCACCTCTAAGTCTACAACGTGTTGACTATTTTTTTTTTTTTTTTCCTTTGGTTTTTTTCTTTCTGTTACTAACGTGTGTTGGCTTCCTTTATTTTTTCTTTCTCTGGTAATAACATGTTGGGTATTTTTATTTTATTTTATTTGCTTTGCTTGCTTTTGTCTGGACGTGTTGGCTTCTTTTCTTATTCTTCTTCTTCTTATTTTTTTTTTTTTTAGTGCTCATAGGTTTATTTTCCCATTAATTTTGGTTGGTTTTTGTTTTTGTTTTTTTTTTTTTTTTTTTAGAAAACAGTTTTGGGTTAATTTCTTATGCTTTTTTTTTTATTTACTAAAGTGTCCATCTATACACAATTTTTTAAAAGTATAATGTGTTACTTTTTGTTTTATTTAATAGGGACATAATGGTAAATTTATATAAACTTTATTTTCAACCAAACAAAAAGGTTATCCATCCCTTTACTTTTCCACCCTCCCAACCAAACACAAATAAGGGAAACTAAAATTTTTTTTATCCTCCCACTTTTGCATCCTCTCTCAATTTTCTATCCTCCCATTTTTTCATTCTCCCAACCAAATAGACCCTTAGGTTTTGTTTGGTTGGAGAATGGAAAAGTGGGGAATAGAAAATGTGAAGTTGGTGAAAAAAAAAAATCAACGTAATATAAGTTTTAATTGCGGGCCGGTTGAACACCCTTCACTTTTTCAGTCCCCAAAATCACCCAAACCAACCATACACTTAATGTTAACGCTGTATGAATTTTTTTTTATACTATATCTTACAATAAATGATGATATCTAAGTAAACCAAATCATGTAGAAAAGTGCATGGAAATGAATTAAAAGTATAAGCGAATTGAAATCTAAAGTTGATAAAATTATTATTATTATTATTATTATTATTATTATTATTATTATAAGGACGCAATTTGGCTCCCCAGTCCAAAAGATGTATGGACTTAGGCCTAAAAAACCCCAAAACAATGAATTTGTAGAGAGTGGGTTGGAAATCTAGGCTCTAATGAGTTGGATAGTTATTATGGTAGATTCAAATGACAATAAAATAAGAACATGCAGGTTATATTTAAAGAAAATCGCCCTTGGCACGGTCCGAGGAGATAAGTTCTTGTATATCTTTCGGATTAGGTTACAAGTCCAATCCTTGTTGCTGCAGTCCTTTCTTTCTCCATTTTTTGGAGCCCCTTCTATCAGGGTCTATCCTCTATTTTATACTATCCTTTGTCTCTTATTCCCACCTTCCACGTGTAGGTTTAGATTGATAGTTCTGATACTTGTCCCATCAGCCCCTCCCTAAAGTCTTTGGGAGTAACTATAAAGTTGAAAAGCACGGTTTAGTCAGCTATAGAGCATTCAATGCCATGGTAGCAGCTTTATCTTATATATTTTATAGTTTTCCTTTGTCCTGTTCCTTCTTAATACTTATCCTCTTCCATGGAATGGTCTGGAATGTTGCTCTTGATAGCAGACCATGCCCTCTGTCCTCGGCCTTGCCCAGCCGAGTAGGGATTCTTCCTCGTTTTCCACCCCCCCCCCCCCTCCCAGGGTGGCTCTAATCGGATTCCATTTCTTCCCTTATTAGCACAGACCCTTCTAGAAATGTTTACCCCTTCTCAAATTGTTTAACGTCCTCGAATTGGGCCTCTAGCCCAATATATACATAGATATGGGCTCCCTGGCCTTTCACCCCTATTATTATTATTATTATTATTATTATTAAACAGTAGCTATTATGATAAACAGTAGATATAGCTAACCCGATTAACCTGATTTTTTTCATTGTCAGAGCTACCTTTTATAAATCAATGAATCTACATCGAATAATTCTTAGTCCAAAAAGTCTACACTATACGCTAGCGTACAGTGTAGACTTTTTGGACAAGATATTATTAATTAACGTGTGACCTTAATTTTAGTCCACAAGACCTTAGATATTATTAATTAACGTGTTAAAGATATATAAATGTAATAGATTGACCCACAATACCTTTAATTTTCCAAGTCATAAGGCCAACCCATAAAATAAGCTAATTCAAGGGATTAGAATTGTAATGTTGTACTTGTGGTTGATAATCCTGGTTATGGTCCCTCTCCTGAGAATCATGGCTGCCTATAAATATATCTATCTAATTCTAACAAAACACCCTAAATACATATATCCTTCTCAAAGCCATAGCAAATATGGGGCAGGTATTATTATTACTAATCGTGGACCTGCGCATTGCGAGTGATAATTTTTATTTTTATTTTTTTATGATAGTGTTATTATTTTGAATATTTTTCAATGTATTACTACTTAAGCTGCATTATATATGTATGACCAATATATTGTAGGATTCATGATAATAGGAGGTTTTGATCTTAGAATTAGATATGGAAAGGATACAATTATAATTTATTCATTTCAATTCGGCAGGCTCTTAACCATAGCCCTTACTTAGTTGCCATACTCAGCCCTGTAGTCACTCCAAAGCTGATCAATTGTCTTCCCAAGTCAGTAAAATTTAATTCACTTAAAAATAGATAGATAGGATTTTATAAATTTCAAGTTAGATTCATGCTAGGTGAAAACTTTAGAGGATTGTAATTAAGTCCTTGCAAGTCTTTTTAAATAAATAATAATAAAAATAAAAATATCTATTCTTTTGAAGATAGAGATTAGTTTTATGAATAGGATGAGGAACTTTTATTGTATTCTTTTTTTTGGGAACATAATTTCTACCAAACTCGGTTGGCTAATTTGTACATTTCTAAGTCAATTGAGCACATTTTGCATGTTACATGTAATTCTTCATTTCCATAAGGTAAGGGCATTCATGATCCCATTGACCCACTCTATTTTTCTTGCATGCTTGTTTTTTTGGGATGCGATATGTGATTGTTCCAAAAACTGTATGTCGAAGAATTTGTCGATAGTTTTGCAGCAATTGTTTTTCATTTGGTTGGTTTAGAATTGATACTAGTAGTTGTATTCCTACATCATTTGATTCACATAACAATGCAATTGCCACCATACTTTGCATTTTTGTCTCCTTCTATGTTTGCTTGAAAAGGATTTCTTTTCCCACTTTAGTTTGATCCTGTACAATATATTTTTGAGCTCTAACCCAAAATAGTGCTTGTTTGTTTCCAATCCTAAAGCATTGATGAATGAGTTTTTCTTCATCATTTCGAAGGAATAAAGGATTTTGGAGTGGTCCAGTTAGATTGATGTGGTGAATAATTTTTTTCTTTTTGGTTAGCCGATTGCATCGCTTGCAGCTATTTTAAAAACAAAAACACATATTAAGAAACTAATGTGTTAAAAAAAATCAATTGGTGACAAAACATGACAATAATCATATACTAAGGATTACACGTGAACATTATTATCATCACAATTGCAATATTGCATTGATGAAGCTAAAAAAAAATTTCTTTAAAAAATATAACAATGACTCTAGAATTGTGCACGACTTCATATTATAAAGTCAATAAAAAGAGAAAATATAGGACTACAATATTTTGTGCCACAATTTTGGACATGGTAGATTGTGATTAGTAGAGAAAAAGTGGGGAGTTCATGTGAAAGTAAAAAACATGAGATGTGAATTTAAATTTGTGTACTTGATTTTGATGTTGCCTAAAAATTTTGGCGATTGTCTTCCAACATTGGGAAATATTTCAAGCAATAATTCTGTTGGTAATTCATGTTGCATGCTCATTTTTGTGATTGTGGAGAGAGTATTTTTCAAGTAAGTCATTTTTGTGATTGTGGTTGTGGTTGTCAATTATTTTATTTTATTTTTCTAGTAAGTCTTTCTTAAATTTTTTGGATTACAATGATTTGTGGTTTGTAGTTGTTTATGTTAACATACTGTTATTTGGGTTGATTTGTGATATTGTTTGAAGTAACATTTGAAAAAGAAATATTATGTGCGCAACATTTTCACAACTTTCATAATAAATCTTAAGTAGTAAGTTGTTACTAGCTGTTATTGGTGAGTAAAAAATAATTTAAATGATGAGTTCAAATTAAAATCAGTAACAATTTACCATTTATAATTTGTTGTAAAAGCATTATAAAAATGTTGTGTTCATGGCAAATAAAAACAAGATTTTGGACCACCAAAAGAGGTGGCCTAGTGGTCAAAATGTGTGATCACTGTCTTAAGGTCCCACGTTCGAACCCTAACGGAGAATGGAGTTGCCTCTTGCAGCTAATTCCTGATTTACTAGCTTTCTCATGGGGCGGGCTAAGGTAGTCTCCGCCCCTTTTTATTCAGCCAAAAAAAAAAAAAAAAAGGCCAGGATTTTGGAGAGAGGTGGCCAATTAAAGTAAGGCTCTAATAGGTAGAGCTAGTGGTCCATGGTACAGCTAGTGGAGATGGTAACTTTAGGAGAAGTTTTAGCCAACCGTGGTGATAATAATAAGATATCTGGATTGGTGTATAGTGGTCCTAGCCAAGTTGATATCTCTCTCTCTCTCTCTCTCTCTCTCTCTTTATATATATATATATATATAAAGAGCCAATAGGCTCAATGAACAGTATTTTGGTTTATTGAGTCTCCTTATCCTTTTTTTTTTTTTTTTTCAAGTTTTGAATAGTCGCTACAGTGCCAATTTGGTTTGTTCAATTGGCACTGTAGCTGCAATGTTTTTCTCCCCCTCAATCAGTCATCATTTTGTGCTTCTTTTTTTTTCCCATGTTTTCTTTTTAAAATATTTATATGAGCTGACAGTTATATTGACACAAGCAAATTTCACAATATGTCAATTTCTTATAAATTGAAATAAAATAATAAAATATGTAAAATATGAGACTAACCACAGCTGAAAATAATTGTTTCTATTAACTATATAAAAAGAGCCAATAGGCTCATGAATAGTGTTTTTCGTTTATTCAATTGGTGAGCTTCACTTTTTCTTTTCATTTTTTTTTTCTTCTTCAAGTACGCGAGTTTGTTTGAGCTTTGTTTTTGTTTTTGTTTTTTTTTTTTTTAAGATCTTTATATGTTCACTTTATATTTGCAATGTAAGCTTACATCACACAAAAAGTGGCAAATATTATACACATTTGCACACATAAAAATGGTAAATGTTGTACAAATTTTGCAAATGCATTATAATATTTTCAAAATTGCTGAGTTGTCAATTCTTTATGAATCAAAATAAAATATAACAAATTCATAAAAGTATTACGAAAATATTGTGCCATTCTGCTGTGTTTTTAGAATTTTTTTTTTTGGTTTAGTCAACTTTGTTGACCCAAAATTTACTATTTCACGTACAGTTTTCTTGGGTTGACTTTTTGTATTTTTTATTTTATTTTTATCTTTATGCACCATTTTAATTTTTTTTTTTTTTAAAACAAAGTTTTACACACACAAAAATAAATAATAAATAAATAACTTAGGATAAAAACACTTTTCATCCTTTATGTTTGGGGTAGTTCACAATTCTTCCTTAAACTTTAAAATCAAGCAATTTTTTCCTTAATATTTTGGAAAATATCAACAAATATATCATATTTTTATTCCCTCAGTTAAACCCTAATAAAATCTTATAATTCTTAAAATATTACGTTGTGTAATATCTAAAATATTCCAACTAAATTTTAACATTCCAAAAATTTTCTTTTTGTATTTTGAGTTTAAGATAGTAGTAATGCTTAGAAAATTGGAATGATGATATAAGGTGTTTTATTTATAACATACAGAACATTGATTTTCTAGGTTTAAATCTTCGAAATTTATAATTTATCTTGGAAAATTCAATGAAACCTGTCTTTTGTTATCCCTCTTTTTTCCTTTTCTTGCCTAAAATGGGTGTTCGTTAAATTAAAACAAGTAAGCTAAACATTGCACCTAGACTCATGTAGAATGATAAAAAAGAAAGTATGAATGAAAAAAGTTTCATTGTTTATGGTTGAAGTTATTTGATGAAAATTTTCAATTGTAACATATAACATCACTCATTATGAAAATTTAAATATTGTGACAATGTTTTAGTAAAACTTAATTGCTTATTGTTGGAAGATGATGATATTCATTATCATTTTTAAAAGTTTTTATTGAGTGAATATTGCCTTTAATAAATAAGTACTAAGAAACTATTATATTAAAATAGATATTCATATGTTACATAGCTACCCTAACTTTGTGTGTCATATACATTTTATTATTGTGGGGCCCGGTCCAGAAATAGTGGGCTATTCCAAATTCAGGCCCGTCCGAGGAGCGTCCTGTCCGAAGAGAAATCACATATGAAGTATTACCCAATCCCAATAAACGCCAAGGAAACCTGTCCGAGGAGTAACTCCTCCTCGGACATCACGAAGCCTAGACAAGGAACTCTCCCCAGCCATTTCAGTTCATCCTCCCAACATATAAAATGAATAAAATCCAAAATATCTTATGGAGAGCTACCACCACATTAATTGCGCCCCAACCACCCTCTTGGCCGCATTAATGAGGAAAAGACCCCTGAACAGTACCGCCTTGGCCTCTGCAACTCACAAAGGGAGAGATGAGGGCGTCTGATGGGACAGGTACTCAAGTAGATGCTTAGATGATCAACAAGTGTAAGGTTGAGATGAGAGGAGGAGAACTATATAATGTAGTGGAGTCCCTCAAAGAAGGGGACGGAGAAACTGTATTAGGAACGGAAGAAATAGAATCATACATGAGAGATCCATTCTTGTGTCTTTATTTTCTGTAACCATACTGTCCATGCATCAGACCGAATAGGCTCACTGAGGCCAAGTTCTTTGACCCATCCTCTACAAATAATATATTGTGGGTTGCGCTTTGGGCCAAGGCCTAATCAATAGAATTTGGGCTAGGAAAATCGTGCAACTACAATTGGCGCCGTCTGTGGGAAGAACTAGGGCTTCAGCTAGCACGACGGTCAAGCATGGCAGAACTAGGTCCACACCAGGAGAATCCTCACCAGGCTAACTCCCAACAGACACAACCTGCCGAGTCCCAGAGGCAAAATAACCCCGTCAACCCAGGCCACAGGGGAAATCGTGAGGGAAGTGTGCATACTATCCGAACAAGCCAGAGTCACACTCAGATAGGTAGTCACGTGTCCCAGAGGCGAAATAGTCACCAGGCCATGCAGCGAGAGATAGATGATCTGAAGAGGAAGCTACGACGGGCACAGCGAAGACGATCTCCTTCAGACTCAGATGAGTCCTCTAATGCAGAGGATGTGAGTTACCGACGGAGGTCAAGGACCCCCCCCAAGTGAAACCTTTTCCTACGAAAAGGAACCACGCCCTGTGCGGAAGTATGAGAGCACATCCAGTAAAGGTTCAGGGAACGACGCCATGAAGAAGGCGTTGGACCAGGTTTCAAGGTCCCCCTTCACGTATAGAATTGAAGGGGCTAAGCTGCCTCGACGTTTCAACCAACCGGCATTCGCCATCTATAACGGTCGAGTAGACCCGGTAGAGCATGTGAGTCAATTTAACCAAAAGATGGCGATCTACTCGCAAAATGAAGCCCTTATGTGTAAAATCTTCCCGTCCAGCTTGGGATCAATGGCGATGAGGTGGTTCAACGGCCTGAAGACAAATTCCGTAAACTCATACAAGCAGCTCACTCGGGATTTCTGCTCTCACTTTATCACCAACACCAGAGTCCCCAGGCCCCTCGGTTCGCTATTGTCCTTATCCATGCACGAGGAAGAGACTCTGAAAGCATACTCAGATAGGTACTGGGAAGTGTATAACGACCTGGATGACAACCATGATGTTGTCGCTATCAGCACATTCAAAAGCGGGCTCCCCACCGACCATGGCTTAAGGAAATCCCTCACTGGTAAACCGGTTGCCAACATTGATCAGTTGAGGGATAGGATCGACAAGTACAAAAGAGTGGAGGAAGATCAGCTGCAGGAGAGGGGAAAGGAGAAGGTTATCCCCCCCAAAGCAAACGATTTCAGGACGGAACGGCACAACCTTGGTCAGCCGAGGAGAGATTTTTCGCGGCAGGCTGGGCAGAGCAGCCCGCAAACAGTGAATGCCGTATTCAGAGAGCCAGTACAACAGGTACTGGAGAAAGTAAGGGATGAGCCCTATTTCAGGTGGCCGGGAAAGATGGCTGGAGACCCTTCCAAACGTAACCAGAACCTGTACTGCCACTATCATCAGGACCATGGGCATACTACTGAAGACTGCAGGAATCTACGGAATCACTTAGATCAGTTGGTCCGAGAAGGAAAGTTACGTCACCTGCTGCACCCATCGAGTGGCCATCCCGGCCAAGCAACACAAGAGCCTCGAAAGGACGTGTCCTTAAGACCCCCCACTGGGATGATACATGTCATCCTCGCTGCACCAGGAAGAACGGGGCCGCCCATCCCCAGGGTGTTAGCTGTTGATCGGCTCCCCTCCGAGGACAGGCAAAGGGAACCCAAAAGGTCAAAAAAGGGAAGCTCTTTGATACTGGGATTCTCGGATGAGGATAAGAGAGGAACTATTCAACCTCACGATGATGCCTTGGTGGTCACGCTGAGGATTGGGGGTTTTGACGTAAAAAGGGTGATGGTGGATTCGGGAAGTGCAGTAGAGATAATGTATCCTGATCTATACAAGGGGCTGAACCTGAAGCCAGAAGATTTGGCAGCTTATGACTCCCCCCTTCTCAGCTTCGAGGGAAGGATGGTTACGCCAAAAGGGCAAATTCGACTACCCGTACAGACTGGGGCGGAGGTGGTGGAGGTGAATTTTATCGTGGTTGACGCTTATTCACCCTACACCGCAATAGTTGCAAGGCCATGGATCCATGCCATAGAGGCTGTGACCTCCACACTTCACCAAAAAGTAAAATACCCATCCAGAGGATGAGTAGAAGAGATCCGAGGAGATCAAGCCGTATCCAGGCAGTGTATGGTGGCCGCCGTCTTACATCGGCCCCATGCCAAGTCCTCGGCCCCTGAAAGTTTATAGCAATTAGCCGCCTCGGCAGAGCAAGGCGATGGGCTGGCCGAGGAGATAAGGTGTGAAAGTTTAGATCGGATCGCTGTGAACGACGACCCAGAGAAGTTCTTTCAGGTCGGCTCTGAATTACCTTCTCAGGAAAAAGAGGAGCTGGTCAGATTTCTCAGAGAAAATGTCGACGTGTTCGCATGGGACGCCTACGACGCCCCGGGAGTTGATCCCAGTCTTATTTGTCACCACCTGAACGTCAACCCCTCTTCAGCTCCGAAGAAACAGCCACCCCGACGTCCTTCGAAGGAACACGCTAGTGCCGTAAGAGACGAAGTGGCGAAATTGAAAAGGGCAGGGGCTATCAAAGAGGTCTTCTATCCCGAATGGTTGGCAAACACGGTGGTGGTAAGAAAGAAGACAGGGAAGTGGAGGGTCTGCGTGGACTTCACGGACCTAAACAAGGCGTGCCCGAAGGACCCATTCCCCCTACCCCGAATCGACCGATTGGTGGATGCAACCGTGGGCCACCCTCGAATGAGCTTCCTGGACGCCTTCCAGGGCTATCATCAGATACCCCTTGCGCTGGATGACCAAGAGAAAACGGCTTTCATGACGCCCATCGGAAACTATCATTATAAGGTGATGCCGTTTGGGCTGAAGAACGCAGGCTCAACTTACCAAAGGATGATGACTCGGATGTTCGAGCCACAGCTGGGCAAGATCATTGAGGTTTATATAGACGATATGGTTGTAAAGAGCAAAAGGGTTTCCGAGCACGTGAATGACCCCGGAGTAATCTTCGCTATCTTAAGAGAGCATCGGTTGCGGCTGAATGCTTCCAAATGTTCATTCGGGGTCGGGTCTGGGAAATTCCTGGGGTACATGGTCACCCACAGGGGAATAGAAATAAGCCCCGACCAAATCAAAGCCATTAACAGCCTACAGGTTCCTCGGAATCCGAAGGAAGTGCAGAAGCTCACTGGTATGATTGCAGCGTTAAACTGGTTCATATCGCGATCAGCGGACCGATGTCGACCTTTTTACCTCCTGATAAACAAATGGAAAGGATTTGAATGGTCGGAGGATTGCGTTCGTACTTTCCAGCAGCTTAAGGAATACTTGTCACGACCACCCATCATGTCCAGCCCTGAGGCAGATGAGGTGTTGTTTGCGTACATCGCTGTAGCTCCCCATGCTGTGAGCCTGGTACTGGTACGGGATGATAATGGGGTGCAGCGACCGGTTTACTATATGAGCAAATCCTTGCATGAGGCTGAGGTGAGATACCTACCTCTAGAAAAGGCAATTCTGGCGATAGTGCACGCAACCCGGAAGCTTCCTCATTACTTTCAGGCGCATACGGTCATCGTTCTAACTCAACTTCCCCTTCGAGCAGTACTTCGAAGCGCTGACTATACAGGAAGGATCGCCATGTGGAGTGCGCTCTTGGGAGCCTTTGATATTAAATATATGCCCAGATCCTCCGTCAAAGGACAGGTCCTCGCAGACTTGGTGGCGGAGTTTGCTGAGCCCTCTATAGAAACAATAACCGAGAAGAAAGACGGGGATGGAAAATCAGTTGGTGCGGTTTCAGCAGTTGGGACCATGCAATGGAAGGTCTACGTGGATGGCGCAGCTAACCAGAGAGGGTCAGGAGTGGGGATAGTTTTAACATCCCCGGACGGTGCTGTCATTGAAAAATCATTGAGGCTCGGATTTTCGGCCACGAACAATGAAGCCGAATACGAAGCCTTACTTCAAGGGATGACGATGGTTCAAAGATTGGGCGGTAGAATAATAGAAGCGTTCTCGGACTCCAGACTGGTGGTCGGACAAGTGATGGGTGATCTGGAAGCTGGAGACACCAGGATGCAAGAGTATCTGGGACAAGTCAAGCGGCTACAGGCGAATTTTGAATCCTTCAATCTGACGCATATCTCCAGGAGTGCAAACACCCATGTAGACTCGCTGGCCACTCTCGCCACGTCCTCGGAGCATAATCTGCCGCGAATGATCCTGGTTGAAGATCTAGCCCAGGCAAGCCCCATCAGCAGAAGCCTGGCCAGAGTCCATCAGATCAGAAAGAGTCACAGCTGGATGGACCCCATAAAGAACTTCCTTCAAAACGATGTCTTGCCGGAGGAAAAATTGGAAGCCGAGAAGATACGAAGGAATGCTTCTCGGTTTTGGCTATTAGAGGACCACAAACTATATCGACGTTCTTACTCTGGACCGTACCTACTTTGCGTACATCTAGAAGAATCAGAATCTCTACTTGAGGAGTTACACGAGGGGATTTGTGGAAGTCATACCGGAGGAAGGTCGCTGGCACACAGGGCACTCACTCAAGGGTATTGGTGGCCGAACATGCAAAGAGAGGCCCAAGAATACGCTAAGAAGTGCGACCAGTGCCAAAGATTCGCCCCGAATATCCACCAACCCGGAGGGGTTCTCAACCCCCTCTCTAGCCCATGGCCGTTCGCACAATGGGGCCTTGATATAGTTGGACCTTTCCCCAAAGCTGCGGGGAACAAACGATACATAATAGTTGGAACTGATTACTTCACTAAATGGGTGGAAACTGAACCCTTGGCCAACATTAGGGACGTGGATGCCCAAAAATTCATCTGGAAGAACATCATCACCCACTTCGGGACTCCGCGTACACTAGTTTCCGACAATGGTCTGCAGTTCGACAGTAAGAACTTTAGGGAGTATTGCCGCGAGCTTGGGATCATTAACTGATATTCCACCCCTGCCTATCCCCAAGGAAATGGGCAGGTTGAGGCCGTGAATAAGGTCATAGTAAACGGACTGAAGAAAAGGCTGGATGAGGCAAAGGGGAGATGGGTAGAAGAGTTCCCACACGTTCTATGGACCTATCGGACAATGCCACGGCGGTCAACCGGTGAGACCCCCTTTCATTGACTTATGGGGCAGAGGCCGTGCTCCCAATCGAGAACAACTTTCCCACGCTAAGATCTATCTCGTTTACCCCAGACGGTAACGATGAGTTGTTGGGAAGAAGTCTAGACTTAGCCGAGGAAAGAAGGGAAAAAGCAACAATTCATATGGCCTATTATCACCAGAAGCTGAGGCAGGGATATGATGCCAATGTTAAACTACGACCCCTCGGTCCAGGTGATCTCGTGATGAGGAAGGTTCTCGGCAGCGCAAGAACCCCTCTTGGGGCAAGTTGGGGCCAATTGGGAAGGACCGTTACCGTATAACTTCCGTAGCCGGGATAGGCGCCTACTATCTAGAAGATTTGGATGAAAAAGCCGTACCTCGACCATGGAATGTAAATAACCTCAGAAGATATTATTATTAATGAAAATGGCTTCGCCCACATTTTGTTTCGTGACTATCCACTGCTTGCTGGTCTACATGACAATTTTTATAAGTTTTAAACAGAACCTAAGTCCTGCATGGCTCCTCGGACCACAGACTTAGGGGAAATTAATACTTAAGGCAACTATTCATAGTTTTAAACAGAACCTAAGTCCTGCATGGCTCTTCGGACCACAGACTTAGGGGAAATTATTACTCATGACAATTTTTATAAGTTTTAAACAGAACCTAAGTCCTGCATGGCTCCTCGGACCACAGACTTAGGGGAAATTATCACTTAAGGCAACTATTCATAGTTTTAAACAGAACCTAAGTCCTGCATGGCTCTTCGGACCACAGACTTAGGGGAAATTATTACTCATGACAATTTTTATAAGTTTTAAACAGAACCTAAGTCCTACATGGCTCCTCGGACCACAGACTTAGGGGAAATTATCACTTAAGGCAACTATTCATAGTTTTAAACAGAACCTAAGTCCTGCATGGCTCCTCGGACCACAGACTTAGGGGAAATTATCACTTAAGGTAACTATTCATAGTTTTAAACAGAACCTAAGTCCTGCATGGCTCTTCGGACCACAGACTTAGGGGAAATTATTACTCATGACAATTTTTATAAGTTTTAAACAGAACCTAAGTCCTGCATGGCTCTTCGGACCACAGACTTAGGGGAAATTAATACTTAAGGCAACTATTCATAGTTTTAAACAGAACCTAAGTCCTGCATGGCTCCTCAGACCACAGACTTAGGGGAAATTATTACTTATGATAGATTGGGAGATTATTACTTAAAGGAAATCATTTTAATGCATGCGCGCAGTCTGGCACCATCGCAAACCTCAAATGCGCAGCCCAAAAACCCATTTTATTTTGACCGTTTATCTGTATCTACATCGTTGCAAATGTTTAAAGAAGAGCGCTACTGACATGCATCCATAGTAGGCAAAACGAACATTTTATATTAACATTCCGAGTACATTAGAAAGAGAGGTCCTTACAAAAGAATGGAAAAATAGGACGACTCTCAGTCAAAAAAAAAAAGGGGGAAAGAGTACAAAGATCAAAAGCCTAGAAGGCTAAGCCTTAGCAGGAGGATCTTCTTTCTGCTCGGGCTGAGGAGGAGGAACCTCGATGGTAGAGTCTGCGACGGGATCCTTCGCCATATCAGGCACAAGGACAGCATCAGGCACCGCCAGGTCCTGCTCTAAAACCACTTGGGCGTCATCAGGCTTCTCTCGGATCTCCTGAGGATAGAAGATGTTCTCGGGCAGTCTTAGTGCCGAATCCGCAGGAACTCCTGCAGCATCGAGAGCATGAGCCCATGAAATACTGCAGTAATCCCTGCACACCTCGGGGATCTCCTCGGATAGCCTGGCCTTCGTCTCTTTGGCCCCGAGCTGGCGAGCAGCATTCTTCTCAGCCTCTGTAGCCTCTCGGATCAGCTGGGCCTCCTCTTTGACCAGCTGCAGCTCATCCTCGACTTTTTGCAGAGCAGTCTTGAGATCTTGCGCTGGTCCTCCGCCTGCGTTTCGACACTTTTCAAACCAGCCTCTGCACTTTTGCGCCGTTTCTCCGACTCCTTGAACTCGTCCATAAGTTTAAGGTGATCGTGCTGGAAGGACCCCAAGGTTTTCTCCATCTCCGTCCGAGCCTGGGTCTCGGCCTCAGCCCGATTACGGTTACCTCGGCAGAATTCCTCAGCCACGAATACCTGCTAAGTAATCTACGGGCGAAACGAGAGTGCTTTAAAAAAAAATCTAACAAGGTCAAATAAATTAATGAAACAGTAGAAGGATTACTTACCATCACGAGATCCCTTTTAAGGGATAGGAAGATCTCGGGCTGAGAAAATCGCCTATAAGCCTCCATGTCCCGAGGAAGGAGTAGGGGCTGCTCTAAGGCCTCGGCCACGTACCCTGCCCGGCCTCGGTTGTACTCTCGGACCGAAGCATTGTAAGGGATGGCAACCCCATCCAGCTCCAACTTGGGGCTCCATACGCACGGGGTAGCACGTACCTCCGCAAGGCTCTCCTCGTCCCGACTCTCCGAGGAGTTGCCCCTTCTACTCCTTGGTGCCCGAGTAGTCTTTTGCTGCTTGGTCGGCTGCGCAACCACCTCACCCTCCTCAGGGGTGTCAACCGGCCTCTTCTTCTTCAGGTCCGGATTAGCCTTAAGGCCAGGTTCCGAAATGCCCTGAGGGACCATAGGAGGAAGGGTTTTAACTTGTGATGGAGGTGGTCCCTTCGATGACTGACATTTCCCTCGGGAGGCCATCAGCTCCTTTAGAGATTTTCCCTTTCCTGCCATGGGCTCTATCTCTTCGTCCGAAGTATCGTCCGAGCAGATAACGATGGAAGGAACACCAACTGCAGAATGTCGGTCCCGCTCTCCTTCAGGATCGGAAAGTCCCACCAAAGGGGCTTGCTGAACTTCCTCCTCAAAATAAAACTCGTCTATCTCTTCTTCAAGGGAAAGACGAGATGATTCGGCTTCCTCTTCAACCTGAACGGCAACACCAGGCTCGTTTGGCGGAGGTAGCTACTCTGCTAAGTAGGGATTTCTAACACCGGGCAACACAACTGGTGGCAGATCGTGTTCAGCTAGGAACCCGTCCTTAGACACGTCAATCCTAGGCAACCTCGGACTGCCCGTCCTTATAGCGTGACCGATAGCCTGGAAAGAGCTGCTCAGGGGTTGATAGCCCAGAACCAGATGGGCCGCACGCAACTGTCCGTCCTCGGAAACGTAAATCTCCGACCTAAGAAGGAAGTTCAACGCTGGCACGTTCACAATGTTTAGCCGAGGAGCGACGTGAACTTTATCTGCAAACAATCAAGGAAAGTGGGGTTAGTTCACAAAATTTTCCAATTACAAAGAAAGCAAGAAAAATAAACCCTCAATACTAAATCCTTTCCCAAAAAGGACCGATCCTAAAAACGCCGCACCTGGGTTTTCTGCCCGAGTTGGACAATGAATACCGTCGAACCACTCCCCAGAAGCAATAAGGAAGTCATTCTTCACGGTCTTATTGGATATTGGGAGACAAGAGATCAACCTAACGTCCTCGTTCCGAGATTTAAGATAATACCCATCATCCCCGAGGCGGTGACATTCGTACAGATAAGCCACATCATGCCAAGTAAGGCCTAGGTTCATCCGCTCGTCTAAGACATCTACACAGCCTAGTATCTTGAACATATTCGGGGCACACTGATACGGCGTCAACCTATGGTTGAACAAGTATTCTCTTGTGATCCTACGCATAGGAAGTGTCATCCCTCCCTCTATGAAAGCAATCATGGGGATAACGACTTCTCCCTCACCTCTATCTGTCAATACTCCTTCAAGAGGACAGTACTGCAGCCCAACCCCTGGGGGAATGTGGTATTTAGCCCTAAAGGCCTCCATGGCGGCTGGAGTTTTACTAATTTCTCAAATCTACCCATCTAAACTGAACTGAGGAAGCGAAAGTAAAGACTGAGAAGAAAAGTAGAGTCCAAGGAGGGAATTGAAACAGCGAGATGAATGAAATGTACTGGTACCTTCACAAAACGTTCAATGAGACGCCTGGGAATCTCTCGTGGACGAAACTCTTCACAAAAACGGCTACGGTGGCGTAACGGACGCAAGTGTTCGTATATCTCTAGGGCTCGATGGAGTTCTCTAGAAGCCTCTGAGGTTTATGAAATGCAAATAAAAAGAAGAAACTGAACCCCTATGACGTCTTATATAGCCAGGAGGAGAGAGAAAAGATCACCCCTGCCTAAAAATACGAAAAAAAACGATAGCCGTTCGATCTATGCCACACCATTGGATGAGGGAACATAACGCCTCCAGAAGTTAATGGCCGCGCCTCGTAAATTGTAGCGCGTCAAAAGTAACGGTCCGCACGCGCGCCGCACGCTCTCTTCATTTCCATCCTCTCCCAAACATCAAAACCCCGTTTTTCTCCTCGGAAAGAGATAGAAACCGGAGTTTTGAGAGGCTATTGTGGGGCCCGGCCCAGAAATAGTGGGCTATTCCAAATTCAGGCCCGTCCGAGGAGCGTCCTGTCCGAAGAGAAACCACATATGAAGCATTACCCAATCCCAATAAACGCCAAGGAAACCTGTCCGAGGAGTAACTCCTCCTCGGACATCACGAAGCCCAGACAAGGAACTCTCCCCAGCCATTTCAGTTCATCCTCCCAACATATAAAATGAATAAAATCCAAAATATCTTATGGAGAGCTACCACCACATTAATTGCACCCCAACCACCCTCTTGGCCGCATTAATGAGGAAAAGACCCCTGAACAGTACCGCCTTGGCCTCTGCAACTCACAAAGGGAGAGATGAGGGCGTCTGATGGGACAGATACTCAAGTAGATGCTTAGATGATCAACAAGTGTAAGGTTGAGATGAGAGGAGGGGAACTATATAATGTAGTGGAGTCCCTCAAAGAAGGGGACGGAGAAACTGTATTAGGAACGGAAGAAATAGAATCATACGTGAGAGATCCATTCTTGTGTCTTTATTTTCTGCAACCATACTGTCCATGCATCAGACCGAATAGGCTCACTGAGGCCAAGTTCTTTGACCCATCCTCTACAAATAATATATTGTGGGTTGCGCTTTGGGCCAAGGCCTGATCAATAGAATTTGGGCTAGGAAAATCGTGCAACTACAATTATGTATATAGTTTCATACTTCTTCAAATAAAAATTTATCTTAATTTTCTCATTTAAGACGTAGCACGTGCCTTGCACATGCCACCCTAACTAGTCATTCTAAAAGCAATAAATTTTATCTTAATTTTCTCATTTAGGGCATTCGTTAAGAAGAAAATTTCAATGCAGTCCAGCTACTTTTATGAACAGTCAAGCGACATTTAATATTAAAAAAAAAAAATCTATATTTTTATCAACTTTTGCTCCTTGACACTAAATTGATAACGTTCGAAATAAACTAATCTTTTTTTTTTTTTTTAGAGAGTTTCAACCTTGATACATATTTAAAATAAACTAATCCTTGATACATATTTAAAGGACCAAATTTTGCCGTCCCTAAAATAAAGTTGGCTCTTACATCATAATTAAAATTGTTGCCTTTTAAATGTAACAAGAAAAACGTGATGTCAAGAAGGATCCCAGTAGCTTCCATTTCTATTTAAAACAAAATACACTAAAACTTCCATAAATCCACATTACGAAACCAGCAATTAAACTGCACAACTGTATGTTGTCCAGAAAATAGTGGCTACATCAAGCTACATATACATTTTCGTAGAAAACAGAGGAATCAGAACAACGAAATGAAAATGCAAATTTTTTTTTTCATGAGAATCAATGAAACTGCAGTTATGTAGTACTATCAAGAGTTAATCTTTCTGCAGTTCTTTCTAATCTCTCCCCTTGAACCTGTCAATGGAGAAATATTTCCCATCTTAACCATGGACTTGGCGAATTGCTCAAAGAAAAGTTGGCTGTTCTCTGCGTATTGCTTTACCAATTCCCTTGTTCCTTCATTCTTGGTTAAAAGAACTTGATCAGAGTTCAAAGGCCCTTTGAAGCCAATATGTTCTTGTAGTAGTAGTTATCAAACTTTGTTGGGCTGACATAGTCCAAGAAAAACAGGTTCTGATCACCACCGGATTTTGGGCATCGGGTTTTCAATTGGGCCGCATATGATTGATCAAGTGTGTAGTCAGGCTGTCCATTTCCTGACTGGTTGTACAGTCTTTGCCTGAAGCTGGGGCACCGGGCATTTCCAATTGTATGGATCCCTGCATAACAAAATAAAGTTCACACACAAACATTCAGGTTATGATATTGGAGAATGTGTGAGTTTGAGAACTTAGTATGTATTTAACTATTTCTCTTTACAAATAAGGATAGTACACAATAAAGTAGTATGCAGTAGACAAATATTAAAGTCAATAATAATTTATCATCTTCGTACCTCAGTAGATTATGAAAAATATCATGTCGGTGACATTATTGTTCTAATTTTGTCCAATCAATGTTTAGAGCAATCTCATTTGATGACACAAAAAAGAGCATGTATTAAAATTTAGTTATTTGGCACCACAAAAATTTATTTTATCTATTTTACTTACTCATTTTACAAAACATCCAGCAGCAGTAGATCTATTTTAGCTTTTGACATAATAAAATAATATAAACATCACAATAAAATAATATATCTACTATAATAAAATAATATATCCACTACAATAAACAACATTCACAACCACCGCGACCGCTACCGTTCCCACTACCACAGCCACCACCGACTCTTCCACCGCCCCCACCACTACAATAATATTTTTTTAACACTTCATTTTTTTTATTTCTTTTTTTTTTGAGAATATTTACCACTTCAATTAAATATCCCTTCTTTATTTTTTTTCTTTATTATTTTTTATTCTCCCTTTCCCTCTCTTCCTCTCTATCTCTTTCTCTTTCTCTGAACCAAGATGAACCATCAAACTTTCACTCTTTCTTCTCAACTCAGATACCCACTGCCTAGCCACCATGATCACAACCCATCATCGCAAGATCAACTCATTAAGACCCACCAAACCCATAGCCCAGCCACCGTGATCACAACCCCAACCCCCACCACTGTTACCAAACCCATTAAGAAAAAACCCAACAACCCAAATTGCAAACCAATCGGCAACCCACAACCACAACTCGATCAACCCACCAGAGGCTCTCGCCTTCCTCACCAGCGCGGGTTCGTGGGTTGTGCCATGGGTTTGTGATCTTTCTCTCTACTCTAACCGATCTACCATGGGTTTGTGATTTGTGATGTGGGTTTGTGTTTTGTGGTGGTTGTATGGAATTTGGACCAGCGTTGCTTTGATCTTTCTCTACTCTATCTATATGGGTTTGTGTTTTGTGTTTTGTGGTGTTTTGTGATGTGGGTTTGGTGGATCGGCTTTGCTTCGGTGGCAGTGGTCTGATCCAGTGTTTTTCTAATGGCTCGGTGTCTGATTTGGTGGGTTTTATATGGATTTTATGAGCACCACCACCGACGAGCTGGCTGGCGAAGCAGAGAGGAGATGAGGGATGTCGGAGAGAGAGGAAAGAAAGAAAAAGAGAAAATATTATTTTAATGAGAGAAGAGAGAGAAGTTTAATAAATTTTTTTTTTTTTAAGCTTCTTGCTACAGTATACAGCCATAAATAGCTATATATGCACTGTAGCAAGAAGTTAAAAACTTTTAGCTGTGGCTCCACTATTGTAACATGGATTTTTGTATTTTGGTGAAGTTAAAATAGATATATAGTTATTTAGCTTCACTACTACTAATGCTCTAAAGGACCCTATCTGCATGGCACAAGCAGGTGCATTAGAGTCTTTACCAGATAGGGCAACAAGATCAACAATATCAAGCCCTTGTCGCTTGAACTTGGTGAGGATGGTCTGGAATGTGTTGTTTGAAGCAGGAAGATTGTTGTTAGAACCACTCAAGCTTGCACTTCTGGAGTCTCTTCTGCCTAATAGTACCTCCCAGCTGGGCCCACCTCTCTGTGTGCATCCAAAACATTATCAGAATTGAGTATTGGCCATGTAAGAGTAATTTGGTCGTGCCCAATTAATACAATGCACTAAAAATGTTAGTAATACTTACCAGAACAATGGATTCTCTTGCAGCTATGGCCAAAAGGTCAGCACAAGATACTGTACGAGGGCACTCTTTCTCCAGTGCAGATTTGATCTCATCGAGGACTTCGAAACCTCGAACTGAATTCCTGTTAGGATTTGACCTCTTCTCACTGACTATGCTTCCACTGCTGTCTAACAGTAATGAAGCATCACAGCCCTGCAATATAGACAACTTGTGTCAGCCACACTAAGCCATCGTGATACAGAATAGAGTTCTGCTTATGAAATTTACAAGCACGGGTAATAATATATAGTCCTTGTAATTTGCATGTTGCAATATGATTGAATTGAATTTATAAAGTTAATGAGAGCTAGTCATTGAAGTGACAAGTTATAGCAAGCTAGTAGCAAGACCTGGACAAAACAATCATGGAAATGGAGCCTGAGAATTGAAGCTGCCATACGGGCTTCTTTTGGCCACAGCCTTGGCCAGTACGGACCTTACAATCTCTTGAGCTTTTGGGCAAGAGTGGTCATAAAACTGTGGGTAAAGGTAACCACCTTTGGTCATGCTAGAGAAGCAAAGAGGAGCAAAAGCACAAAGAGAAAGAACCAAGAGAAAACTGGTGAGCTGAGACATTATTGTCTCTCTATTTTGTCTCATACAAGGTTCTAGACCAAGACTTCTATAAAACACTTGCAGAGAAATTTCAAAACTTGATATGATGAGACGTGGATGGCTTTTGAGTATTTATAGGGAAAACTTTGTAGATAATATTAGACGAAGTCTTAAGAAGAGAGAAAAAAAAAAAATAAGGAAGGGAACAAAAAAGCTGGAGTCAGTACTAACTAGGTAAAAAAAGAAACGCTGGACGCTAGAGTAGGTAACTTTTCATGCTTTGGCTTACTAGAAGCTCTTAGGTGATTACAGTGAAGCGAACGTTTGAATTTGAATAACAATAAATCTTGGAATAAACCCAATTTCACGACATACTGAAGTTTTAATTGGTTGACAGTTGACTTTATGTGATCGACACTTTTTCTCACTATTTTATACATAAATCTACTATTAACTGTCCATTACTTCAACATGTTGTGAAAATATGTGAGTCCGTTGTATTGTTATTAAGAGACTAAAGTTATAAAATGATTTGAAACTATTAAGTTTGGTTGCTAACTAAATTAATAAAGAGGTTTTTAGATTTGTGAATTGAGAAATGATAAAGAAAGACATTGTAAAAGTGTTGTTATTTTATCTTATAAATATTTAATTTCACACTTGAATTCAAATAATTCAAGACTAATGATCAACAACGTTGACTTATTATTGTTATTATTATTGGCTTCAACTTCTTCTTGTTTGAGAAACCAGAATCCAAGTCTGGGACTTTATTGAAACAGAATGTTAATGAACATCAAAACTGACCAACTCGGCAATATCTAAGGGCGGAGTGTCCATCCAGATATGATAGCCAACAATGGAAGAGGCTTTTTTTGCAAGCGCATCTGCAACTACATTGCCCAAGCGGTGAACATGATTAAAACTAACAACAAAAAACCTGGGCAACAAGTGCCTTACATCATCTATGATATTTCCAAACGATGCCATCACTGAATATTCCTGGGAAACTGCAGAGAATATAGTGGTCAAATCACCTTCAAATATCACACGTTGAAGGCCAAGATCAGTAGCAAATTGAACAGCTCTGAGACTAGCACGAGCTTCCAACTCCTCAATTGTTGAAGAAAGCAAAACCGGCATGGACAGAGCACCAAGGTTCGCACCTCGCCAATCTCGCACAATAGCACCGAGTCTAGCTGAGTTCTTGTGTTTGAAAAGGGTAGCATCGAAGTTCACCTTCACTAAACCTTGTTCTGGAGGACGCCACTGATGTTGCACAACAGGCCGAACGAGTGGAGCATCTGACATTTGGCTGTTGATGAAATCGTGGAGCAGAGTGCAAGCGACAAAACTGATTTTTGCAATAGAAAGAGCTTCACGTCCAAAATGGAGGGCATTTCGTCTATTCCATAGGCTCCAAGAGATTATTGTGAACATCTCCAGTCTGAAATCATTGTCAACCTGCATAAACTTGTTAAGTAAATCTCTAAAACTCAGGGGAGGGGGGGAAATCATGGACTGGAACCAATGATGGGTCAGCCACACAGGAGCCACTTGGCTGCAAAAACAAAGAGCATGGAGAGCATCTTCCGGAGCATCATTGCACAACTCACATACATCCGAATCAGCTATATGTCTTCGCTTCAAATTACATTTTGTGGGAAGAGCATTGTTACACACCCTCCAAACAAAGTGTTTGATTTTTTTGGGCACCTGCATCTTCCATAGCCTTTTCCAAAAACCACTTTGACTAGCCTGGTTGCTTGAGCTAGCACGATCTGATGAAACCGATGCAGCCAGCAACTTATAAGCGCTACTAGTGCTAAAATTTCCAAATGGGGTGCACGACCAAGACACACAATCAGGGGGTTGTCTCCGGCTTAGTGGAATGGCTAGGATCATAAAAGCTTCATGGGGTAGAAAAACACGGTTCACCTCCTCGAATTTCCACACACTCAGCTCATGATTAATAAGAGAGCTAACTTTTGTTTTAGCCATCACTGAAGGGAGGGGGGAAAAGGAGTACTCTACTAGGTTTCACCGACAGCTACTTATCCTCCTTAATCCGAATTGCTTGTCCCTTCCCAATGCGCCAAACCATACCCTTTTTTATCACATCTCAAGCACCAAGGATACTCTTCCATGCATAGGACGCGGAATTGGATTCTTTTGCATCTAGAATAGAGCAATTAGGGAAGAATCAGGCTTTGAAGACTCAAAAGCATAGTGAATCCGGTTTTTGCATCATCCTTCAAACTTGTTTAGCGAGTAAGGCGTCATTAAATTTCTCAATTTCTTTGAAAGCCATGCCACCCACTTCTTTAGCTTCACACAGCCTTTCCCAACTTACCCAATGCACCTTCCTTGAATCATCAGTGTAGCCCCACCAAAATTTTCTTATAAGGACTTCTAGTTCTTTTATTAACCCTTTTGGGAGCTTGAAGCAGCTCATAGTGTAGGTTGGAATGGCTTGAACAACAACTTTTATAAGGACCTCCCTACCCGCAACAAATAGAAGTTTTTCTTTCCACCCCTGTAATTTCTTCCACACCCTCTCTTTTATATAAATGAAGCTTCTCTTTTTTGTCCACCCCACTAGTGCAGGCAAGCCCAGATATTTTTCATATTGTCTAATCACCGAGACACCTAATAACTACTGGATGCGAGTTTGGGTTTGGCGAATGGTATTTGAACTGAAGAAGATATTAGTCTTCTCTCTATTAATTTTTTGACCCATTCCCCTTTCATAGACAACCAAAATATCCAAAACCCTCTAGCATTCATCTTCGGTGGCACGGCAAAAGAGGACACTATCATCTGTAAAGAATAAATATGATACTTGAAGGCCATGTCTACAAATTGCTACACCTTTTAAACTCCCTTCCATCTTAGCTTTTTGCAATAAGCCTTGTAACCCCATTGCACACAAGAGAAACAGATATAATGATAGAGGATCACCCTGGCGGAGCCCCTTAGAAGGCTTGATACTACCCACTGGCTGACCATTTAGGAGGATAGAATAGGACACAGACCTCAAGCATGACATAATAATTTTCCTCATTTTCTCACCAAGCCCCAAATGCTGCATAATGCCTCCAAAAAATCTCACTTCACCCTGTCGTAAGCTTTGCTCATATCCAACTTAAGAGCCATATACCCCATTTTGCCTTGTGTTTTTCTCTTCAAATAATGGAGGGTCTCAAAAGCGACCAGTATATTATCAGAGATCAATCGACCCGAAAGAAATGCACTCTGAGAATTTGGGACAGCGTTAGCTAGAAACTTTTTCAACCGGTTAGCCACAACTTTAGCAATAAGTTTGTAAATAACATTACATAAGCTTACGGGTTTGAAGTCAGAAACTTTCTTGGGATTTTTGATTTTTGGTATGAGGGTGATGAAGGTAGTATTTATGGAATCTGGGACAATACTTGAGTTCAATGCACGAAGAGCAACAGCAGTCACATCTTCCCCCACAATATGCCAGAAAGACTTATAGAAAATAGGGGACATACCATCCGGGCCTGGAGCAGTGAGAGGGGCCATTTGGTTAAGAGCTTCTTTAACCTCACTTGCTTGGAAATCTCCTTCTAACTGCTCAATCAAATCTACCTCACCAATACTTTGAATTCCACTCAAAATATGATCAAAACCACTCGGATTCGAGCTAGTGAAAATTTGCTCAAAATACCCCTCCACCACTTTCCCCAAACCGGCCTCATCCTCAATCCAAGTGCCATTGTCATCTTCTAGTCCTGTAATCAAATTTCTCCAATTTCTTTGATTAGCCCTACAATGGAAGTAACTTGTGTTCCGGTCCCCTTCTTTAAGCCATCTGTTTCTGGATCTTTGCTTCCACATACACTCTTCCTTGGTTTGTAACTTCTGAATCTCATCTCTTAACACCTGGATTCTCAAAGGATTATTTCTATAACCCCTACTTTCCTCTTCAGATTTCAACTCTGCTAGTTTTTGCTTTAAAGAATTTCTCACATGGCCAAAGGTTTTTTTGTTCCACTCTCTAAGATTTGATTGACAAGCCAAAACTTTGCTATTGAAACCCCAAGCCATGGGTTGTGTCATTTCAACTCCCCAGGAATCACGGATGACCTCTTCACATGATCTATCCCTCAACCACATGGCTTCAAACCAGAATGGGTGCCCTTTTTTATAAAACCTGTTAACTTCTGAGTCGGAGCTTAGAAGAATAGGTTTGTGATAAGAGTGGAAAGCATCCAGATGATGTATTCTAGAAGATGGGAATTTCAGAATCCAATCAACAGTAGCTACCCCTCTGTCTAGTCGGATCCACACATTCAGATTACCAGGACGTTGGTTACACCAGGTAAATGGATAGCCATTATAGCCCAAGTCCTTCAACCTGCAAAAATCAAGAGCATCACGAAGCCCAGCATTTGTCTTTCTAGTCTATCCAGTCAACCCTGTTTCTCATCTGCATACAAGATTTCGTTAAAATCACCAATACACACCCAAGGAAGAGTGAACCATGTACTCAATCTTCTAACCATGGACCAGGAGTTTTCCTAGTTGGCAGTCTTAGGGTCTCCGTAAAAACCTGTGAACCGCCAAGCGTCATCAAATCCATGGTCAATAATGGCATAAATGTGATTATTTGAAAAAGACTGAACATCTACATTAGAATCAGTAGCCCAAAATAAAGCTAAACCACCCCCAGTATTATGGTGAGGAACCTCAAAACAATTATTATATTGCATCTTTCTACCAATTCTGACTAAAACTGATTTCTCAACCTTCGTTTCCATTAAGAAAATTAGCATGGGACCTTTGTTACATACCAATGTAACTATCTCCTCTTCTGTCTGTGGGTTCCCAAGCCCACGACAGTTCCAGCTAAGGCAACTCATTGGGCTCAGTGGTGCTGGGAACCAGCCACCACCTTCATATTTTCTTTGTCATGAGAACTACCACCAACCATGCAAACTTTTTTCCTATCCCTCATATCTACTACATCAATACTAGGCCTTCTATCAACAACCATAAAGGAAGAGTTTGGAACTGTAATACCTGGTTTGCGGGCTAACTTCTTCCAAGTTCTGACTGATGCATGGGAGTTTGACTTAGTGGCTGTGTTAATGCAATGTTGGAGTGGGTTAGGGTTAAGAACCGACCTGGATTGCACTTGGGACTACCGAGGAGAATCAATAGGCCTAGCTCTGCAAGATGGAATATCATGTTCCTGAAGAGATAGCCCAACAACCTGTTTGTCCAACCTCTCCACTTGGACTGACTTTCTTTGTTTCAAAACTTGCTCTCCGGTGAAAGCACTACTCTGAGCATCACCCTGATCACCAACCACCTACTTAGGCGCCAACCCGACCGTGCCAAAATTGTCCATATAGTGTTCAGCTTCCATCGCCGAATGAGAACCATAATTCTCCTTGCCCTGGCGTGGAGTTCAGGACTCATTCCCTTGACCCGGTTGGCCTTTCCTCCACCAAGGTGGCTGGTTGCACTTCCTGCTTGAAATTACAACCACGGTTTTCTTGCTTTGGTGAACCAGTTCCGCCTGCAACCACTCCCCATACTGTTGATCATCCCTACTTAATTTCCCTCGGCCTCTCAACCACACTTTGCACTCCCGTTCGCCATGAGTAACTCTACCGTACCAATAACAGAAATTAGGAAGGCGTTCATATTTTAATCCCACCAACCCAATCTGTTTACCTCCTAACTTTAGCTTTGATACACGCGGCAGAGGCTTAGATATATCCATTGCTACATGAGCTCTCAAGAACTCACCACCTGCGCCATCGTCCTCCGAATCGGTAACTTGGGTCACCATTCCAGAGTCTCAAGCTATAGCTTCACCAGTCTCATGAGTCAGATTCTTCAATGGGATGTTGTGTAATTGCACCCAAAATGTCACCTGATTATACACCAAGTGTGGAATCTGTTCCACATCGTAAACCCGCTAGAAAGCTATTAAGCTTTTATCGTACAACCAAGGCTCATACTCTAGCACCCTCTCGAGGTCCATCACATCATCAAACTCAAAAACCAACACGTTGTCCCCTAAATCGCGAATCTTCAACTCACTGACTGGTTTCCACAATGGTTTGAAGGTATGAGCCACTGCTTCGACATTCAAAACTCTCTTCGTGAAAAACTTCCCAGCCAAACGATGCACTCCCACTTCCTCTTGGTTCAGCACATCAACACCACCTTCTTCATCCTCTGTGAGAGTAAACTTAGCCCACAGATCTTCCAACCCAGCCATGATAATGTTTAGCAATGGAACGGGAAAAAACAGTAGATTACCAACTACGACTGTGCTCACCATCCTATCCGTCCGGAGACATGAAGGGAACCAAAACCCTAAACTAGGTTAGGGACAATATTCTACGCACGGCTTAGAGAAAAAAACCCTAGCCATGATGAGAAACCTAGGTGCACTAATTATAATATCTCTATTGGCTTCAACTTCGAATGTCTTTTTGATAATAAAAAAAAGGGCATTTTCATGTTTTCACTTTTTTTTGGGAAAAAAATTTTGAATAGAATTTAAAAGAAATAAAAGTTTCAAAAACTTATAGATTTCCAAAATCAACTATAGAGTGATTTCTAAAAACCCCATGAATTGGTCTAGTAGTTCCTAAAGTTCATGAGATTCATGACATCTTAAATCCAAACTCTTAGCTAGCATCTTAAGGCCAACCATATCTTAAGTTGAAGCTGAGAACTAAGAAGAAATGACCGACACTAACACGATGGCCATATCCATATCATAAACCCTACGATGGTGAAGGAGATTTTGTTGACTTTTTTACTTTTGTGCCCCTGAGGTTTTATAGGCTATTTGGGCCTGGAACATTGAAAGGCCCAATTAGATCGATTTGCGTGAGAATCAGCTTAGCCCATTAGCCATTGGCCCACAATTTTGCCTCTCTCTCTATATGCATTTTATTACATTTATTTTGGAAAAAAAATGGGGTAAAAAGTTCACAAAAAATAATTAACATGTCTACATATTTTGAAAATCTAACTATTGAATTTCACATTCTTTACGTTCTTAACACCTATGTCACATTTCATATCAATCAAATTTCATTTACTATTTTATTCATAAACTTATTTTTAATATATAATTTTATACCACGAAAACTTGAAATTTAAACATTTAATTGATGAAATATTTAATGATCTTTGATCTTTTGAAAATTTTGCAAGCATGGAGAACATAAGAAATATTGTAATCCAATAGTTGATTTTGTTAAAGTTCATATTCAATAAAAAATTATTGAGTAGAGTGGTAATTTAGGTTACAACCAACTTTGTTGCCAAATTTTATCTATTTACTAGTGTGTAGTCTTGTGCATATACACAGTACAATTAAAAATAATCACAATTATACAGTTCAAAATATACATGGTATTAGCTTACACTTTTTTTTTAAAACCATACATTTCTAAAATATATAATGGTTTCTCATTATATATACTAATGTGTAACCCCGTGCATATGTACGAATACAATTAAAAATAATCACAATTATACAGTTCAAATTTATATATATATATATATATATATATATGATTTAAAATTTAATTGGTTTTAAACTCTTCGGTTTTTGCACCCAATAATTCACTTGAAACAAAAATTAAAAACTTAGATGGACAAGTGGTGGAAAATTGGACTCTAATTGAAATTTAATTTAAACCTAATTAGATTTAGGCTCTTCAATTTTTATACTCAATAATTCACTTGATACAAAATTAAAAATTAAATAGAACACGTGATGCAAAATTGAAAATCCAATTAAAATCTAATTGGATTTTGCTTTAACTTTGACTATTAATATATATCAAATAGGTAAAGTTGAGCAAAATGTTGGTTGTGACCCTTCAGCTAATACACAGAGCCAATTCGACGAGGATTCTGTCCATTTAACCTGAAGACATAAGAGCCCCTTCCATTATATACAGTTATATCAGTTTTGCCATCCATTGATGTTTGTGCAAACATTGCATTATATCATTGAAGATTATAACGGAAATGCACAAATGAAGATCCATGACAACTCAACAAATCTTTGAAAATTGGAGGTGCACGTTTTAACAAAGGCAAATTAATTACTCATTCCGAACAGCATAGAGAAAACTTTGATTATGACGGTTGCTTTGACTTAACCGTCCTCTTCTCATACCATAAAATAACCCCCCAACTCTCACATGTTTGTGTTAATTTAATAGTATAACAGATTTCACCCAAATTTTTTCAGCTACTAAATTATATCAAATTTAGCATAAGCAATTTTCCTATCTAACCAAAATCAAACCAGCATTCAAATTCAGAGATCCACATGAGAAATCTCCAAAATTGAGAGAAACTGCCACTACCCATTAAAGAAAAAGCGTCAAATTTGAGCTCACACTCACTTCTACACAATTATTGATGATGCCAAAAATCGTCAGCAAGTCACACAATCCTCATGTGCTCTAGAAAAAACCTGCTCAACAAAGAAGAGGAAGACCTTGCAGAGAGTACTGGTGTGGTACTGGCCAAACATCCTTTGAAGGTTAAGTTAGAGAACTTTCACAACTCCAGAGTGTCAGAGCTGGGGTAAATTATGTGTTTCTTGATTTGTGAGAGTTTTGGGGTTTTTATAGTAGAATAGAGATGACTTTCGTTTTCATGGCGAGGAGGGTCTTTCCTTGTGGGGAAGACCCTCATTAATTTACGTATTTCGCAGGATCATTTCCTTATAGGGATTTCCTTGATCAAGGTTAATCGTGGGGTACACGATATTTCCTTGTACAGATATTCATGGAGGTTAAGGCCACGTTAGACCCGTCACGCTCTTTATTCCCATCAGCCTCCTTCTCATCGGCCTCTCGTTCCATTTAAGGATGACATCGGGTATTGAGGTAAGGTTGTCAACCTACGACATCGTCACTTTTGTACTTTTGTACATGCATGTGAGGCTGACGGTCTCATTAGAACCGTTGGCTTCCTTATATGTAACAAATTTTTTTCTTTCCAAGAATACCCTTATTAGCTGCCCCTACTTCATGGCTCCATTGGCTTTAGCTAACGGATCATGGAGTGCAATTCGTAGCTTTTTGCTTATTATTTATCTGTTGGAAAAAATGAGTGTCATTAATGGCTCTTGAGCAACTTTTATTAAATGTTAGGACACGTGGCACAGGCTGGTTGGCCTCGTTTCTAAAAAAAAACATTGCTTCGTTTCCCGCACTCCTTTGTCTTATAAATAGTTCATCATCTCCTCCCTATTTTTCCTTATTTCACCTTTGCGAACTATAAGAGAAGGAGAGATGTTGTTCCGTCTCCTTAGTTGCCAACTTGCTATAGTCAATCCTTGAAGGGGCCATCGCTTTCAATCCGTCTGTTTTACCATCATAAGTTTTCTTTCTTGTCTTGATTTAAACATTTGCATCCCATCTTCCCCTTTTTATATTTTCAGATCTCGTCAAGATAGGTTCTTAGATAATACCTTCATCGCTTGTAGGTGAATAGATGTCAGATAGGGAAGCAACGAGTGAATTGTCGTCGTAAGTCCATGAGGGTGCAGGCTACGATGAAGTCTTCCCATCGAGGCATCGTCCTAAGGAGGATTCCCCTAGGTCCCCAGAAAGGGAGCCGTTTACCCAGTCCTTGAGTGATGAGAACGAAGAGGAGGATAAGGGAGATACGGAGGATGAATACAACAAGGGAGAAAGGAAAGTAGTGGAAGAGGGAGATGAGGAGGAGTGTGAGGAAGAAGAGGATGAGGACGAGGGTGAGGATGACAAGAGATCTCCTTAGGGAGGTAGTTCAAGAAGCTAAGGGGATGGTAGGACCCGTCCCTTTATCCTTCCTGCGATATAGACTATCAATGATTTTAATCCAACGATGACTACTAAATTTTCAAGAACCTACGAGATCGTTACCAAATCCCTAAAAATATTCCCATCCGTCTGCCTAGGAAGTTTGAAAAGTGCTACTCTGGGAAGATCGCAGATGTTGGCATGTATGACGCCATGTTCACGACGGGATTAAGATTGCAATTGACTGAATTACATTGTCATTTGGCCAATTTCCTAGGTTTGTCTGTCAGCCAAATAGCTCCTAATGCGTGGAGAATATTCATAGGAGCTGAAGTTCTTTGGGGTCGTCTTAGTGGTGGGAACCATCGACTTACTCTCGACGAGTTCTTTTATTACTACAGACCCCAACACATCTCCTCGTCCCAAGGGATCTACCACTTTGTAACGAGGAAGATGTCGCTCAGGCTGGTGTCCAACATGCCTGGCTCCAATAGAAATTGGAAGAATAGGTACTTTTTTCTCCAAGGGATGGACTGGGCGTGCCAACAGGAGGAGTGGGCCACTAGCCCCATGGCTTCGACAATACTTGGGGTATTGTCAGGGATTCAAGTTTGGTACCATCTGTTCTCTCACCTTGTCTTTATTTATTAGCTAAGTTTTTGACGTTGACTACTTCTTTCTCTTTTTAGCTAGCGTCTGTCCAATGATAACTGACAAGTAGGAGGCCTTTATTCATCGCATGCTTGATATCCCTTTTGAGGAAAGGAGGTGGAAGGACCACGTCACCCTTGATACACTGCATGCCTACTATGGTGGCCCTAAACTGACGCCTGTAGCCCGCAGACTGAAGGATTAATCTTGCTGGCATAAGTTTACTTTTTAGCTTATTTTTCCTCCGTCTGTTTTCTACTAGCGTCTCCTCTTCTAACACTCATCTTTTACCCTTTCGCAAAAATGGAGGCTTGGAGGCAAAGGGCCTTGGTAAGGGCATCAGCTACAGCATGCAAGCAAAAGGAGGAGGAAGGAGCCTCGACATCAGCTCTTAAAGTCGTTAGTAAGGGGACGTCCAAGCGGAAGAATGAAAGGAAGGACGACCGTCCACTCAAGAAGGGACCAGGCACCCCCGCTGGCGACATGTAGCCAAAGCAGGCATAGCCCCCCAAACCCAGCTAGGGAGTTGGCAAAGGATTGATGACGAGGAAAGGTCCCGTCGCTCAGGGAGCCATTCATCGTCTGCTTACACATAAGGAGTATGCCGTCAAAATTATTGAGTCAATCATCAAGGAGATGGATTTAGATCCATATGCTGAGCAAACGATTAAGGACCTAGGGGTGTTGGGTCTCTTTAACCTCTCTAGGGTATGTTTCTTTCCTCAAACTTCGTCCCATTTTTTGTTTACTCTTTTGCTGACGGTTTGTTTTGATCTTAGGCGTTGATGCGCATGAAGGCGCTTCAAGACAGGTGTGTCACTAGCGAGAGGGTGATTTGACGGTTTCGCAAGCACTAGGAGATTGAAAATAAGGAGCGAGCTTAATACTCGGAGGCCATCTGTACTCTTAACCAAAAGCTTATGGCTAAAACTAAAGCGCTTGCAAAAGAGACCTGTCAGCTAGAGGAAGTGGAGAAGGCAAAGACCAATTTGGCAATGAAATTGGCCTCTTTTCGTGAATAGATGGAGAGGGCAAAGGCCAACACCATGGTGGAGTTCAAGGCTTCCAAACCCTTCATCGATGCATGTGCCATCTACTACGGTGACGGGTTTGAGGATTGCTTGAAGCAAGTTGGGTTTGACTACCCAGACCTTAACCTATCCAAGGTTTCTCTTGACAACCCTCTACCAACTACTCCTGCGGCTGGTGACATTGTCGATAAGGAGTTTGATGACTCTACTAATATAGAGGAACAGATTCCTATAAACGATGGTGTGGTCATTGATCAACATGTTCCTAATGGTGTCGTCGCCCTCTCGGTCTTGTCAACTGAAGACCCTCCTACCAAAGACGCTGAGAACTCGTCTGTTTTGGATGCTCCTTCTGTCTAACCTTTTAGTAATTTTTAACTTTCATGTATTCTGTTTTATTTTTAGACAACAGTAAGTGCCCTCTTGTTTTTGGGCTTTATTGTAAACATTAATATTTTGTTGTCACTTTTTAGTCTTGCTATTTCAAGTATGTTTTTTCTGCCATGTTCTGGTTTCTTATTTTAAGATATATGTTTGTCCATCCACCTTTGGACTAGCATACATGTTAGGATGTACTTGTCCCCTAAAGGACTTGGTGAATAATTGGGATGAACCCGTCCACTTTGGTGTACTTGTCCCCTTGTAGACTTAATAATGAACTCGTCCACTTGTGGACTTAATAATTTCAAGGCATCCCCATGAGATGAACTTGTCCACTTGTAGACTTAATAATGAACTCGTCCTCTTGTGGACTGAATAATTAACTCATTCGCTTGTGGACTTTTACTAATTTCAAGGCATCCCTTGGAATGAAGCTATCCACTTGTGGACTAAATAATGAATCGACCTTTTAAGGATTTGTTAATTTGGTGGCATCCTTGGGACGGACCCGTCCACTTATGGACTTAATCACAAATGTAGTTTCGTAGAGACATATACATACACAAGTCATATCTGAATAACTTCTCTTATTGTGATAAATGCATGCATAAATAAAAACTTGTTCTTGAAAAATAAAATGCTACCTTTGGGCTTAAAAAGTACTGTAAATAGTAAAAATTAACTAAAAGGAAGTAAACTGGAAAAAAGGAGTGTTGTTCTTCATGCTGTCGTCTACTAGTAGTATTTCTTGAGGTGCTAGGTGTTCCATGGATGGTGCAACTTTTGTCCGTCTAGCATCTACAAGCGGAAGGTGTCTTTCCTCTGCCATGAAGTGATTCTGTAGGGTCCTTCCCAATTAGGCCCTAGCTTTCCTTGGGAAGGATCTCTTGTGGTGCCCGTCACTTTCCTTAAAACGAGGTATCCAATTTGGAAGTTTCTATGTCTGACTCTGAAGTTGTAGTGCTTGGCCATAAGATCCTAATACTGAGCTAACCTTTGTTCGGCTGTTGTTCTTACTTCATCTACTAGGTCAAGCTGTAGGCGCATGGCTTCATCGTTCCTATTCTCATCATGAATCTCCACACTACAGCTTGTGAGTCCGACCTCAGCTGGAATGACAGCCTCGCTCCCGTATGCTAGTCGAAACAGCGTCTCACCTGTAGATGTCCTGGCCGTAATCCTGTACGCCCATAGTACGCTTGGCAACTATTCTAGCCATATACCCTTTGCCCCCTTGAGCTGAGTCTTGATGATCTTGGGGAAGAATTGGTTCGTGACCTCAACTTGTCCGTTGGCCTAAGTGTGGGCGAGTGAGGAGTAGTGATTCTTGAATCCCAATTGTGAGCAAAAATCTCTAAACGAGTCGTTGTCCAATTGCTTTCCGTTATCTGAGACCAAGACTCTAGGGATCCCGTACCTGCAAATGATGTTCATCCAGATGAAGTTTCGTACGTTTTTCTCTATGATGGTGGTCAAGGCTTCAGCTTCCACCCATTTTGTAAAGTGGTCTATGCCAACCACTAGAAACTTCAGTTGTCTTATCACTATTAGGAATGGGCTCATGATGTCTAATCCTCATTGAGCAAAAGGCCATGGAGCCATCATTGGAGTGAGCTCTTTTGTTGGCTGTCTAATGACGTTGCTAAACTTTTGACGTTTGTCACAAGCTTTGACATAGGCTTGGGCATCCTTCTGCATGGTAAACCAATAGAATCCAACGCGGATTGGCTTGTGCACCAGCGACCGTGACCTTGAATGGTTCCCACAGATCCCTTCATGGACTTTTCTCATGACATATTCTGCTTCCTTGGGGCTAAAGCATCCTAGATACGGGCAAGAGAAGCCTCTTTTATACAAGAAATCTTTTATCAGGACGAATCATGCCGCTTGAACTTTCAACTTTCTTGCGGCCTCCTTACTGTCAGGTAGCGTCCTGTCTTTTAAATAAGAAACTATCAGTGTAGTCCAGTTGCTTCCCGAGTCTATTTCTTGCACACCGATGCCGTTTATCAAAGGTGGAAGCTAAACAAAAGAAAATACCTTACTCGGGATGAGCATGTGTTCTGCTGATGCGATTTTGGCAAGATGTTCGGCTTGCTCGTTCTCTTCCCTGGGGATTTGAATGGACTTGGCCTGAAACTCGCCCACCCGTTTCCTTACTTGCTCTAGGTATTTCTTCATTCTTTCCTCTTTGCATTCGTAGTCACCGTTCACCTGACTCGTGACCACCTGAGTATCGCAGTACACAACCACACTTGTGGCCCCTGCAGCTTTGGCAAGATCCAGTCCTGCCACTAGAGCCTCGAACTCCGCTTCATTGTTGGTCGTAAGGAAGCCGAGACAAACCATACACTTGATCTCATCCCCTTTTGGAGAACGAAGCATTATACCTGCTCCACTAGCCTACTTGTTAAATGATTTGTCCATGTGAATACTCCATTGGGGATGCTCTTCTACCCCCTGGCCTTCCACGTTGGTGAATTCTGCAATGAAGTTAGTGACCACCTGTCCCTTTATGGCAGTACGTGGGCGGTATTGTATGTCAAACTCTATCAATTCTATTGCCCATAGCGTCATATGTCCAGCCGCCTCAGGGTTACTCATTGCCCACCGTAGAGGCTTGTCTATCAGAACAACCACAGTGTGGGCCTAAAAGTATGACTTGAGCTTACGGGCTATGGTAACTAAAGCGAAGGCAAGCTTCTCCATCGGTGGGTACCTCTCCTCTGTGCCATAGAGTGCCCGGCTAGTGTAGTACATGGGCTTCTGCACCCTATCTTCTTCTTTGACTAAGGCTGCACTAACGGCAGCAGAGGAGACAGCCAGATAGAGAAATAGCTCTTCCCCTAGTTGGAAGGCACTTAGCAATGGTAGGGAAGAGAGGTGTGATTTTAGGTGATCAAAAACTTATTGGCATTCGGCCGTCCACTCGAAGGACTTCTTCAACGTGCGAAAGAAAGGTAGACACTTGTTCGTCGCCCTCGAAACGAACCTGTTCAGCGCAGCTACCTTATCATTGAGGCATTGCACTTCTTTTCTGTTCCTCGGTGGTGCCATCTCCATTATGACCCGAATCTTGTCTAGCTTGACTTTGATACCTCTCTAAGACACCATGAACCCTAAGAATTTTCCAACCATCACCCCAAATGCGCATTTGCTTGGATTGAGCTTTATGTTGTAAGAGCGAAGAGTGTCAAAGGTCTCCTTGTGGTTGTCTAAATGATCGTCCTCCGTTCGGCTTTTCACTAGCACATCGTCCACGTAAACTTAGACATTTCTTCCAATCTGATGTGCAAACATTTTGTTCATGAGCCTCTGATATGTTGCGCCCGCGTTCTTAAGACCAAACGACATCACCTTATAGCAAAAGAGGCCTTAACTGGTGATGAAAAAAGTTTTCTCCTGACCAGCTTTGTCTAATTTGATCTGGTTTTAATTAGAAAATGCGTCCATGAAGCTCAATAACCGGTGTCTTGCTGTCGAGTCTACCAGGATGTCAACCTGCATGAGGGGATAGCTGTAACACCTCAACCTAATTGCATAATTAATTTTATGGGTTTATATGCTTGTTATTATCTTAATTACTTTAAGTGCATAAAGTTTTGATATTGTGATATTATAAAACATATATGCTCTTTTAATGTAATGGAAAGAAATTTATAAATGTAAGAGTTTATATGTAAAGTTATATTGTTATTTGGGCCTTTCTAGAATATAGAATGTAAAGTTGTGATTTACAAATTTGTATTTTGTTGGCTTTTATTCCGTATCAAATTTGTTTGTAATTTTATTCAATCTTTTGTACCCTGTATTTGTTGTAGGAATTTATTGTAAGGGTTATGTGATGGTGAGAGAGAGTGTGAAGACTCAAGCTATTGAAGAATGAAGTGTTTTCACGAGTAGCTCGCAACTTAGCATCCTGCGAGGAACTCATATGCCCTGCACATGCTGGAATGCGAAGAGTCAGGCCAGATGGAGACAGCTGTGTCTCATGAGTATCTCGTGGGTAAAGCCTTCCCGTGAGACACCCGCGAGACATTCTGTTCTGTCAGCCTATCCAGTCTGATACACACTTTATGTGCCTACACTATTTATACCCACATTACCCACAAATTAGAAGGAGAGCTTCTGAGATAAAACCCTAGCAAAAACACTTGAGAGTTAGAAATTGTTAATCCTACAATTTTCTACACCTTTGTTTTGTGGATTTTCCTCATCTCCTACCTCTCCATTTCCATACCATTGAGAGGTCAATAGCCAAAACACTTACCACACCTTTTGAGAGTGTCCAGTGAGGTTTTGGTGCTACTGGGAAACATTGGAAGAAGCCAAGGATGGCAGATGCAACATGGAGCTTGTTGCAGGATCCAGAGAGCTAGACAAGACACGGTTCCGAGAAGCCTTGTTGGAGTAGGAGCTTGGAGGGCTTAGGTACAGAGGATAGATTAGGCTTGGAGGGTCTCTTGCTTACCCATATATCCCAACTAATTGTCTAGTGGATCGATTACCGCTTGGAGGGCGGCAAAGAGGTTTTTCACCGAGTTCTTCGGTTTCCTCTTCAATAACACGTCTCGGTGTTATCTGTGTTTGCATCTCTCTTCCCTACTCTTGTTCATTTCATTTTACTGCTGTGTTGCCTTAAATATGGATTAGAGTAGCTCTCTTGCATGTTTGCTTGCGTTTACACTATTCTGCACTTAGTATTAAGTTAGTGTAAAATCAACCAAGCCATAATTTGAATTGGGGGTCTAAACGAGCTCTAGTGTTTTTACACATTTCAAGCTTTCATAGAACTATGGGAGGGTGAAAAGTATAAATGCTAAAAGTTGAAAAGGTGAGCAATAACCTTTTCTTTCCTTAGTAAGACACGTGCCCCACAAAATTTCTCCCTTGTATTCTCTTGGCTGCACCAGAAAGTTCATCTCCTTTTCTTCTTTCTCTATTCCTTGTTCTTTGTTCTTGTTTCTTTCCTCTTCCCTTATTCTTACACGACAACATCATCTCACCAACAACCCTCCCTCTCTCACCAAAAGCATATATCTCTCTCTAAGAAGAAATTAAAGTCTTACTAAAGTTTTAGCTTCAATTGTGGGTAAGTATATACGTTTATTTTCAATTATGGGTATTTTAATGATGTAATGGTTTGTTTTAATTTCACTTCTATGTTCTCTAATCTGATTGTTAGAAGTTGAATTTGTGGTTTTGTGTTAGCTATTTGAAAAATTGATGATATTATGGTCTATTGGATGCTTAATAACGTATTTTAATATGTATAGTATTGGTATAAAAATACCCAAATGAAATGAAGGCTAATTGCTATTAATTGATGATTTTGTAAGAACATATGCTGAAACGATCACTGTGACAGATTTGATATCTACAACAAGAAAAATCTGTATTAAATCATTTTCTATGAATTAGGATTCTTGGAGTAGTTTTTATGAATTCTAAGACACACGTGGTTGTTATGGAAGTGGTCTCACAACTTTTGGATGAATATAAAAATAATGGTTTAATTTCTAAGTTGCAAGAAATTATGTCAGGACAGATTTGAACATGCTGCCTTGTATGATTTTTAATAAATCATGGTTTTATGCTTTGACTCTACAATTGGTATATATTAGACATCCAGGGGAGTGGTTCTGTAAATTTTCATGACATTTGGATGTGTATGGACAGCCCATTTGTATTTTACAAATGGGGTATATGCTGCTGAAATAAGCAGTGAACAACATATGATACACTTGACTTTGAGGATTTAATTTCTAAAGTTAGGGTGAATATTTTAGGCTATAAATTAGTATGTTCATCCTTTGGTATGTTTGGATCATAAATAAATTTTATTCATTGGTTTCTCTATAGTTTGGGTACATAATGTGTTTGATGAATGTATCATGTGCTTTGGGGAACCTTTGTGTGATGGGAATTAAGATTTTCTTGAGTTTGAGAGTTAGGTTATGATTCACATCTAAGTTTAAATACTTAGGAAGAGTTTGTTAGTAATAAGTTTTGGTATTTCTTTTAGGTGGCAAGAACAAGAACATGGACACTTAAGCTCCTCTTATACAAATCTCTCGCATCTTCTGTTTTTAGGTAAAGGATAAATTATATGGGCATTTGGTAAGTCATGGGGTTATTTTAAAGTATATTATGCATTAAAAGGGTTTTGATTAGAAATATGGCATATAATCATATTTCAAACAAAGATATGTTCGTGGACTTTTATTATGAATATGATTTGAACATATTGATGCTACTATTAATTCTACGAACATGATGTCTAAAGAAAAGAAGGAAAATGCTATTATTATGAAACGTTATGCAAACCATGAATTTTAAGTATGTATTGAGGATGGCAATTCGTCCGTGCTCAATCAAAGTATGTATTGAGGATGGTGATTTGTCCGCGCTTAATTAAAGTATTATTAAGGATGGTAGTGCATCCGTGCTCAATCAAAGTATGTACAGAGGATGGTGGTGCATCCGCACTCGATCAAAGTATAAGTTTATGTTAAAAGTCATAATATTTTTATAAGAAGAATTTATGAAGGAAATGATTATTTTATATGATTCTAAAGAGTTAATATAAAGTTTAGTGACTTTGTAAGAAATGAAAAGAATTTAGTCTGAAAGATTTTGTAGTATTAATCTGATAAAGAAAATGAGAACAATTATTTCCTTATGAAAAAAATGTGTAAGTTGTTATTATGAATAGTATAAAATACTATGCATGAAAAGATGTTCTCCTATCTGAATATCCATAAAATATTTGATTTACATGCATTCTTATTAAAGGCCCATGGAGCTTAGAATGTTACTGGGCTTTGCAGCTCACCCTATTATATTTCAGTGCCCAGGTTCTTCCTGGAAGCAGCGAGAGTATTAGAGGTGGTAAGGATTCTGTGATTCTCGTTTGTTAGAATGTATAGTTTTTTTTTTTTTTTGTATAGTAATTTAGCTCTTTTGTTGTATAGGAGGAATCAAGATGTACTTGATCCTTGAGCACAGATGTAATTCGGAACCTTAGTTTGTTTTGAACCCCAATTGTATGTCTTTGGGGCTAGGTTTGTAATAAAAGTTTTGCTAAACGTTTAGCTATGTAATATTTACATGAATACCTTAAGTTTCAACCAAGTGGTAATCTTGCAAAGTTCAAATGAAATGAAGTTTCAAGGTTTTCATCATTTTTTTATATTGTGGCTTTTATGCAAGAAAATAAGCAGGAATACAAGAAACAATTCTTGATAAGCACCTTCAATTTAGGTTGGTTCGTGTTAGTATTGAGGTAAACTTGATATTAACATGTCAGTCATGCTCTAAATTCTGAAGTACAGGTTTGGGTCGTGACATTAACTATCCTTAGGGCACCCCTTGTTTAAGTTCGTGAAGTCTACACACATCCTCCAATTCTCGTTGGCTTTTTTAACCATCACTACATTGGCCAGCCAGTCGGGGTAATACACCTCCTTGATGAATTCTGCATCTTGTAGTTTGTGGACTTCTTCTGCTATAGCCCGGTCTCATTCTTGGGCAAACATTTGCTTCTTCTGACAAATAGGGGGAAAAGAGGGTGACACATTCCACTTGTGCACCATGACTGAAGGGTCAATCTCGAGCATGTCTTCATGACTCCAAGCAAAGACGTCCTGCTTTTCCTTTAAGAATGCCGTGAGTGCTTAACAAACTAGCGGAGTAGCGAGGGTGCTGATCCTAATCATTCACTCAAGCCTAGAGTTGTCGAGAAGTATCTCCTCCAATCCTTCAATGGGCTCTGCGACCGCCCTTTATTCTTCAATGCTCATGGTCTGCAAGTGGTCATCCATCTCCAACATTGCTACGTAGCACTCGCATGCTACCACTTAGTCCCCACGTACCTCTCCTACTCTAAACTCGGTGTAGAGTTTAATCATTAGGTGATAGGTTGAAATCACGACCTTCCATGAGTAGAGGGTAGATTGGCCTAGTATGGCATTATAAGCAAATGAGCAGTTCACAACAAGAAATGTAACATCCTTAGTAATCTTCTGAGGGTAGTCACCGACCGTCATGGGCATTGTGACCGCGCCAAGGGGGTATACTCTTATTCCTCCGAACCCAACGAGTAGTGCATTGGCTGGTACGAGTCATTCTCTCTCCATCCTCATTTGTTGGAATGCCGGGTAGTAGAGAATATCAGCAAAGCTTCCATTATCAACTAGGACCCAGTGAGTGTTGTAGTCCCCTACCTAAATACTAACAACGAGTGCATCGTCGTGTGGGTGGTAGAGACGTCAAGCATCTTCTTCCGAGAATCCAATTATATGGTTGTTGACCCGTGCTATCTTTGGGACAAAACCTATCAGCTAGACATTCTAAACCATCCTAAAGTAAGTCTTATGGGCCTTCTTGGATAAACCAGAAACTGTGGTGCCCCCTATAATCATCCATATGTCCCTCATGGGTGGCCTAAGGTGCTCGTTATCCATTCTAGCAACCTGCTCTTGTGGTGGATCTGCCCTTTCTTTACTGACGAATCGTTGTAGTTTCCCTTGTCTAATAAGGGCTTCAATCTGCTGCTTCAAGTCATAGCATTCAGACTTGTCGTGACCATGGTCTCGATGAAAACGGCAATATTTGTCTCTAGACCTCTTATTGGGATCTCCCTTCAATTTGTCGGGCCACATCAAGGCTGCATTATCCTTGATCTGTATCAGGACTTGATCGATAGGGGCAGTCAGCGAGGTGAAGTTCGCAAATCTTCCAATGGGGGGCTTAGAGCGCCTATCCTCCCGTCAATCTCCGGTTTTGGTCGACTTCCGTCCCCTGTCTTGTCATGCATCTTCTTGCCTTTCCCTCTTATTGGGTTTCTCCTCTCAAGCAAGTAACGGGTCTTCAGCGTTCATGTACTTAGTAGCTCGATAAAGCACGTCTAACATGGTCTTCGAGTCGTTTTTGTATAAAGAGAACAGAAGCTTCCCCTTCCATAATCCATTGGTGAATGCAACAGCAAGTATCTTGTCATCAGTTTCGTCTATCAAAAGGGCTTCCTTATTGAAGCGAGTTATGTAGGATCTCAGCGTCTTATCCTACCGTTGCTTGATACTCATCAGGTACACAGTGGACTTCTTATACCTGTGCCCCCCTATAAAGTGTGAGGCAAACTACGCGCTCAGCTCCTTAAAGGTACTGATAGAATTGGGCGTCAACCTACTAAACCATACCCTTGCAAGACCTTTCAGCATATTCAGGAAGGCTCAACACATGATCTCATCCGCCATGCCTTGCAAGTGCATAAGGGTTTTGAATGACTCTAGGTAATCTAAGGGATCCTTTAACCCATCATAGGCTTCTACCTGTGGCATGTGGAATTTCGGCAAAAGGGGGAACGAGGTGACAAGTGCAGTAAAAGGCAAGACCATCCAGTGGACTAACTCTTTGAGGTCACTTGACACCCGTTCTTTGAAGGTGTTCATCATGAAGTCCATCCGCTCCTTTATCATCTGCATCTCCGTGACTATGGTGGTGGCACTGTTTTTGCAACAAATGGACGGCTGGTATCTTGTCGCTCTTGTCAACTATAAGCATTGCTGCCTTCTAGTCCTTCTCGGTCCCTCCTTTCGATGCTGGTGCCCTCTTGCTCTTCTCCGTGATTGTAAGGCCCAGCATCCCCTTAGCACAGCTGTTCCTCCAGGTCGTGGTTTTGCTTAGTAAGGTGTTCCACAACTGCAACTAGGGTTTGTAATTGTCTTTCAAGGGTAGTAATGCATGATTCTTCTTTAGTACGGTTATTGGTTGTCATCGAGCGAGTGAATACCATACAACTCTTTGTTTGGGAAGTGGTAATATGGTTGTTACTGTTTTCTTTCCCACAGACGACGCCAACTAATGATGCCAAAAATCGTTAGTAAGTCACACAGTCCTCTCGTGCTCTAGACAAAACCTGTGCAACAAAGAAAAGGAAGACCTTGCAGAGAGTACGGTGTGATACCAACCAAATACCCTTCGAAGGTCAAGTTAGAGAACTTTCACAACTCTAGAGTGCCAAAACTAGGGTAAATTATGTGTATCTTGATTTGTGATGGTTTTGGGGTTTTTATAGTAAAATAGAAATAACTTTTGTTTTCTTGGTGAGGAGGGTCTTTCCTTGTGGGGAAGATCCTCATTAATTTATGTATTTCGCAGGATCCTTTCCTTATATGGATTCCCTTGATCAGGGTTAATCATGGGGTACATGATATTTCCTTGTACAGATATTTGTGGAGGTTAAGTAAGGCCACACTGGACCCATCACACTCTTTATTCTCGTCGGCCTCCTTCTTCCCGTTGGCCTTTCGTTCCGTTTAAGGATGACGTCGGGTATTGAGGTGAGGTCGCCGGCCTATGGCATCATCGCTTTTGTACTTCCGTACATGCATGTGAGGCTGACGGTCTCATTGGAACCATCGGCTTCCTTGTATGTAACAAATTTGCTTCTTTCCAAGAATACCCTTATCAATTATCACTCAGATCCCCACACACACACTACCACAATACAATTATCTACAAAGCTCGAATAAAAATTTAAATTTGATTGTCTATATCGTCATCACCAATGAATCATATAATAGACCATTCAAATACCTGACCCTTGTTACTAATAGACTTTCCCTAATTTTATGACAAGTCCCTAGTAAAAAAAAAATATTACACCACAAACAAACACATATTAAATGGCGACACAAACATCGCCATAGTTTTACTTCTCATACACCCACTAATTTTCAGTATATACTCCTTAAAATTACATTTTACTTTAATTCTTATAAAGAACAAACTAATAAGTAACTCATAGCATATCAAACCAGGTTCGTGGGCAGAGGGAATAGAATTAGTTTGATAAGAAAGATCTAAGATTGTAAAGATATATACTATTTGTTAGTTTGGTACTGCTTTGAACTGAAACATAAACTTATACTCAACCAATAACTCATTAAAACAAAATTTTTTAGTTTGACACACACACCTCTTTTTATTAGTTTAACCAAACACACACAGATCTCACGATACTAATGAAACAACTTGGCTTCGAATTGAAGGAGACTTTTAAGGCGGGTTTGTAGAGGGCCAGTTGATTTAAAGGAAACGCATTTATGAATGAAACACAATGATGTGCTTCCTCAACTCTTGTGTGACTTTGTAGAGAAAAACCATGAGCTGATGTTCCTTGGCACCATTAAACTCAATATAGTGGGAAGTAAGAATGTCTCAAACTTCCTCCGTTGTGTCATATCCTCTAAATTCCATGCTGACATATAGACCGGAAGTGTTGTGCAGCTAAGAAATGATTTGATGATTCATGCTCTCCTTGTCTTTAAGGTGAGATGTGAAATCAATTCAGAATCTAATTGAATTTAGACTCTTAGATTTTTACACTCAATAATTCACTTAACACAAAATTAAAAATAAAATAGGATACGTGGTACAAAATTAAGAATCTAATTAAAATCTAATTAGATTTTCTTTAAGCTTTGGTTATTAATATTATATAGATATATAGATTTTTGCTCAAGCGTAAGATCTATTCAAAGTTGAAAAAAGAAAAGTTTCACTAAGATGGATGAGTGTAAAATTAAGTTCTTTATTAACCATCAATGTAAGCAATTACGCAATAGTGGCAGTAGTTATAATTTTATGGCTATTTTATGGAAAGTGAGCATGGAATTTGACTGGCTCAATCATAGGTTGGATCATGGATGACATCTTTGAGGAAAGCAAGTCATAAGGCAATCATTGGCGTTGAAGAAGGCCAATAATAAAATTTGTAAGTGAACAAGGAGACAGAGGAAGAGTTGTTAGGATATGAGATAGAGTTGGTAGCACTTGAAGAAATGTAAGCAATTACGCAATAGTGGCAGTAGTTATAATTTTATGGCTATTTTATGGAAAGTGAGCATGGAATTTGACTGGCTCAATCATAGGTTGGATCATGGATGACATCTTTGAGGAAAGCAAGTCATAAGGCAATCTTTGGCGTTGAAGAAGGCCAATAATAAAATTTGTAAGTGAACAAGGAGACAGAGGAAGAGTTGTTAGGATATGAGATAGAGTTGGTAGCACTTGAAGAAATAAGTCTGTTTCATATAAGACCTGTTCAATTTGATTTAGGATGCTTGCTTAAAAATTTGGATCAGTTTGACTGAAGTTACTTAACAATTTAGATCAGTTTGACTTTGACCAAGGATAAGCTGGCTGTAGCATATGCGCCTGAGGCTAATATGATTAAAGTAATGTTAGGGACATAACATCGTACATAATTGCTAATATGACATGTTGTGAATCGAGCAACAAATTATGTTAGCCCTCTTGAAAAATATTATGCCCCTAAGCACATTGATAGGATTAATGCAACAGTCTCTGTTGCCAAGGCCAATGTAAGATGCTTTTTCCGGAGGTCTTTGGTGGATCTCTCTCTCTCTCTCAATTGCTTTAGTTATACTTTTGTATGAACATCTTTGGAGCAACTACTGCTCGTGTTGAAGATTCATTGATCAAGTTGTTTTATATCAGTAGAAGCGTAAAACCACAACACAAATAATCATATAGCTTTTCTTTCTTTCTTTCTTTTCCTTTTTTTGAATCATATTTAATCTTCAGTTAGAAATTCCTTCTGTTCAATGTTTAAAGAAATCAAAGACTTAAATAACTGCAATGTGAAATCCCTTCTGTTAGATTGATTTGCATGAGAACCAGCTTTAGCCCATTTAGCCACAATTTTGCTCATACTCTCTCTATATGTATTTTGTTATCTTTGTTTTTGCTCTAGTGGATGAGTGAAAATTTGATTTCTTTATTAACCATCTATATTAAGCATTTACGCAATGATGTCAGTATTTACAATTTTATGGATAGTGAGCATGGAAGTTGACTGGCTCAATCATAGGTTGCGATCTTTGAGGAAGCAAGTCATAAGGCAACCTTTGACGTTGAAGGAGGCCAATAATAAAATTGTTCAGGTCAACAAGGAGACAAAGGAAGAGTTGGAAGCTGTGACACTGAGTTGGTGGCACTTGAAGAAATAAGTCTGTCTGATTTAAGACAAGTTTAATTTTGACTTGGGACACTTGCTTAAAAATTTTGATCAGTTTGACTGAGGAAACTTACTTAAAAATTTAATCAGCTTGACCCAGGATAAGGTGTCTGTAGCAAATGCTGAGGCTAATATGATTAGACTAATATTAGGGATATAACACCTTTCATAATTGTTAATTGTTGGTATGATATGTTGTGATTCGAGCAATAAATCATGTTAGTAGTGAAGAAAAATATTATAACCCTAAAGATATTGATAGGATTACTGCAACAGTCTCTGTTACTAAGGCCAAAATAAGATTCTCTCTCTCTCTCTCTCTCTCATATTTTCTAAATTGCTTTAGTTATACTTTTTTATTAACAATTTTGGAGCAACTAACGTTCTTGTCGTCTAGAAGATTCATTGATCAGGTTGTTTTATTAATATCAAAAGAAGTGTGGAACCACAGCACAAATAATCATTTAGTTTTTTTTTTTTTTTTAATTCAAGCATATTTATGTTTAAAGAAATTAGAGACTTAACTATCTACAGTGCGATTTCGCTTTCTGGTTGATATTTCATATTTGGCACTTTCAAAGTTGGCCACCAGAGACAACTTCAAAGTTACTCTAACAAAATATTTATATTCTGGAGCCAATGGGCTAAGTGTTATGTCGTGGAAGCTAAAAGAAAATAAACATGTTGTTTTCTTAATGAAAATAAATAAATAAATAAAATAAACATGTTAGGTTTTGAATAAAAACCTTAAATCCACGAGGGTTCTTGGAATCCACAAGGTAATAGGGTTTTGGAATCCACTAGAGATAAATAGACAAAGTCTGTATTTTATTTTTAAATATGAAAAATTGAATTGCCCTGGACGCTACAATATGTTTAAATAGTAAAAAGAAATCTTATGGCGGCGAAGAAAACACCTAGAAACTCTAATTCGCACTAATTACGTAATTAGGTGGTAAAATAGGAATTTTTGCCAAAAATAAAAAAATTTAGATAATTGAGGAGATTGAAATATTGTCTCTAAAAGACATCCCAAAACAAACGGGGTCTTATTCTGACTTTTAAACTAAAAATTATTAAGGAAAAACAAATATGACTAAAAATAGCAAAAACACTGTTTTCGGGGCCTTAACAAATGAATTTGCTTAAATTTGGGCGATGCTCGAGGCAAGCATCTCGAGTCTAGATCAAAATGTTATTTTCCTTCAACCTGCCAAATTTCATGCAATTCTAACATCGTCGCCCCAATGGCCTCTACTAGCATTCCCCTAATCTTATTGCATCATGACTTTTAGCACCCTTACTTGCTGTTCTAGGAAGGCCTATGCTGTCTGTTCTACATCAAAGCGGCACATCCAACCCTATTAATATGGGATGGTGGGCAAGAATAGAGTTCCAAAATTCTCTCAAGTTTCAACCTTGTAATTTGTAAAATCACTCTACATGAAATCCAAGGCTGGCAGAGCTAACCATAAAATGGCTTGAAAGGTAGGTCTATCAGCATCAAAATTTAAAATTCACTTTTTTAAAATACAAGTATATTATAGCACATGTTTCTCAAAAAAAAAAAATTATACTATAGCACATTTTCAGCAAAATGTTTTCATTAAGAAGTTAAATAAGATATTCCCAAACAAACACTAATATTTTTCTCTTGAATATTCATTGATCAAGTTATTATATTAATATCAATAAAAGTGTGGAACCACTGCACAAATAATCATATAGTTTTTTTTTTTTCCCCCATTTTTTGAAGCATATTCAATCTTTTGATAGAAATACCCTCTGCTAAATGTTTAAAGAAATTAGTGTTTGAACTTGGTAAGAAAGTGTAATTAAAGGTGTGTATGTTTATTCAGCAGTTAGTTTGTTTCTCAGAAAAAAAAAGGGCCCATGGGCCAAGTGGCACATCCAACCCCTTTAGTATGGGAATCGTGGGCAACTCCCATATAGGGTTCCAATTCTCTCTTGTCATTTGTAAAATCACTCTACATGAAAGCCAAGGCTGGCAGAGCTAACCATTAACATGGCTGTAAAGGTAGTTCTGTAAGCATCAAAATTTAAATCATGCACTTCTTCTATTCTTGACTTTTTATCCACAAAAACAAAATGTCGCATCGATTGGATTGCTGGCTTACAATGCTCTAAGTGAAGTAAAAAGATCCATGGACCATTTCTCAATTACTTTGAAAATACATATAACTGCTGCCCAATAAATTGGGAATTCAGGGTTGTTGAGCCTCATTGAGTTTTCAACAGTTCAATTTCGTTGAGTTTCAATTAGTGTTAGACAATGACCGAGTTAGTGGGTCAAAAGTATACACGAAATATAGGTTAATGATTGGTTGTCAATTATTTTATTTTATTTTTCTAATAAGTCTTTGTTAAATTTTTTGGATTAGAATGATTTGTGGTTTGTAGTTGTTTAGGTTAATATACGGTTATTTTGGCTGATTTGTGATATTGTTTGAATTAATATGTGAAAGAAGAAATGTTATGTGCACAACATGTTTACAACACTTTCATAATAAATCTTAAGTAGTAAGTTGTTACTAACTATTATTAGTGATTAAAAAAGTAATTTAAATGGTGAGTTCAAATTAAAATTAGTAACAATTTACCCCTCATAATTTGTTGTAAAAGCTTTATAAAAATGTTGTGCTCATAGCAAATAAAAGCTAAGATTTTGGACCACCGAGAGGAGTGGCCTAGTAGTCAAGGTGTGTGATCGCTGCCTTGAAGTCTCACGTTCGAACCCTAGTGGGGAGTGGGGTTGCCTCTTGCAACTAACTCCTGATTTACTATCTCTCTCATGGGGCTAAGGTAAGCTCTATGGTTACCCCGACCACAATAACCATGATTCAATCCAACATTCTCTAGCGGAGGTACCCATATGGTCACGTCCAAAGAGTGAGTCACACTGGCCGCCTCCACCTCCCTTTTTATTCCAAAAAAAAAAAAACCATAGATTTTGGAGAGAGGTGGGCCAATTAAGGTTAGGCCCTAATAGGTATAGCTAGTGGTGACGGTGCAGGGGAAGCACCATTTTCCATGGTACAGCTAGTGGAGATAATAACTTCAGGAGAAGTTTTAGCCAACCGTGGTGATAAGAATAAGATATCTGGATTGGTGTACAGTGGTTCTGGCCAAGTTGATATCCTTCTAAAAGCAATAAGTCTAGCTCACAACAAAATTTCACCTACTGTGGAGGTTGCAAGTCGGCCGTCATTGATAAAATATTGCAAGAATTGTCAGCGTGTAACATTACTTATCTAGAAAAATTCATGAAAGACACCATTTTTGACAAGTGGTGACAAGGAATTGTTAACCTTGAACTAATGTTTGAAAGGGTCCGATTAGCGCACTAGTTAAGAAAAAAATTCCAATGCAGTCCAGCTACTTTAATGAACAGTCAAGCGACATTTAATAAAAAACTCTATATTTTTATCAACTTTTGCTCCGCGACATTTAAATTGATAAAGTTCGAAATAAACTAATCCTTGACACATATTTTAAGGACCAAATTTTGCAGTCCCTAAAATAAAGTTGGCTCTTACATCATAATCATAATTGGTGCCTTTTAAATGTAACAAGAAAAACTTGATGTCAAGAAGGATCCCAGTAGATTCAACTTTTATTTAAAATAAAATACAATTAAACTTCCATAAATCCACATAACGAAAGCAGCAATTAAACTGCACAACTGTATGTTGTCCAGAAAATAGTGGTTACATCAAGCTACACATACATTTTCGTAGAAAACAGAGGAAACAGAATAACGAAATGAAAATGCAATTTTTTTTTTTTCATGAGAATCAATGAAACTGCAGTTATGTAGTACTATCAAGAGTTAACTTTCCTACAGTTCTTCCTAATCTCTCCCCTTGAACCTGTCAATGGAGAAATATTTCCCATCTTAACCATGGACTTGGCGAATTGCTCAAAGAAAAGTTCGCTGTTCTCTGCGTATTGCTTTACCAATTCCCTTGATCCTTCATTCTTGGTTAAAAGAACTTGATCAGAGTTCAGAAGGCCCTTTGAAGCCAATATGTTCTTGTAGTAGTAGTTATCAAACTTTGTTGGGCTGACATAGTCCAAGAAAAACAGGTTCTGAACACCACCAGATTTTGGGCATTGGGTTTTCAATTGGGCCGCATAAGATTGATCAAGCGTGTAGTCAGGCTGTCCATTTCCTGACTGGTTGTACAGTCTTTGCCTGAAGCTGGTGCACCGGGCATTTCCAATTGTATGGCTCCCTGCATGACAAAATAAAGTTCACACAAAAACATTAAGGTTATAATATTGGAGAATGTGTGAGTTTGAAGTAGTACACAATAAAGTAGTATGTATTAGACAAATATTAAAGTCAATAATAATTTGTCATCTTGGTACCTTAGTAGTTTATGAAAATATCATGTCGGTAACAATTTTTGTTCTAATTTTGTCCAATAAATGTTTAGAGCAATCTCATTTGATGACACAAAAGAGAGTGCCTTAAAATTTAGCTATTTGACACCATAAAAAGTTATTTTATTTATTTTAACTACTCACTTTATAAAACATCTAACATCAGTGAATCTATTTTAACTTTCAACACAATAAAATAATATAAACATCACAATAAAATAATATATCCATTACAATAAAATAATATATCTACTATAATAAACAACAATCACAATCACCATAACCGTTACTGCTACTGCTACCACCATCGACTCTTCCACCGCCCTCACCACTACAATGATATTTTTTTACCACTTCAATTTTTTTTTTTTTTGGTAGAGAAAATTAGCACTTCAATTAAATATCCCTTCTTTATTTTTTTCTTTATTATTTTTTATTCTCTCTTTCACTACTCTTCCTCTCTATCTCTTTCTCTTTCTCTGAACCAAGATGAACCATCAAACTTTCACTCTTTCTTCTCAACTCAGATACCCACTGCCCAGCCACCATGATCACAACCCATCATCGCAAGATCGGCTCACTGAAACTCACCAAACTCATAGCCCAGCCACTGTGATCACAACCCAAACCCCCACCACTGTTACCAAACCCATCAAGAAAAAACCCAACAACCCAAAATTGCAAACAAATCGGCAACCCACCACCACAACTCGATCAACAAACCATCAGAGGCTCTCGCCTTCCTCATCGACGCGGGTTTGTGGGTTGTGCCATGGGTTTGAGATCTTTCTCTCTACTCTAACCAATCTGCCATGGGTTTGTGATTTGTGATGTGGGTTTGTGTTTTATGGTGGTTGTTTGGAATTTGGGCCGGCGTTGCTTCGATCTTTCTCTCTACTCTATCTCTGTAGGTTTGTGTTCTGTGTTTTGTGGTGTTTTGTGATGTGGGTTTGGTGGATCAGCTTTGCTTCAGTGGCAGTGGTCTGATCCGGTGTTTTTTCTGGTGGCTGGGTTTCTAATTCGGTGGGTTTTATTTGGATTTTATAAGCACCACCACTGGCGAGCTGGCCGGCGAAGAAGAGAAGAGATGAGGGATGCCGGAGAGAAAGAAAGAAAGAAAAAGAAAAGGAAAAAATATTATTTTAATAAGAAAAGAAAGAGAAGCTTAATAAATTTCTTTTTTTTAGCTTCTTGTTAGAATGTACAGCCATAAAGAGCTGTGTACGGTAACAAAAAGCTAAAAAATTTTAACTGCATTTTTGTGTTTTGATGAAACTAAAATAAATATAGAGTTATTTATTTTCACTACTGCTGCTATAAAGGATGTAAAATTATATGTTGTATGTCTAGTCTCTCACACATAGACGGTCCCACACACTAGTGTGTGAGTAACCCGACATATATGCCAGGAACAGCATATACCTGCTCCTAAAGGACCTATCTGTGTGGCACAAGCAAGTGCATTAGATTCAGCAAAAAAAAAAAAAGCAAGTGCATTAGAGTCTTTACCAGATAGGGCAACAAGATCAACAATATCAAGCCCTTGTCGCTTGAACTTAGTGAGGATGGTCTGGAATGTGTTGTTTGGAGCAGGAATATTGTTGTTAGAACCACTCAAGCTTGCACTTCTGGAGTCTCTTCTGCCTAATGGTACCTCCCAGCTAGGCCCACCACTCTGTGTGCATCCAAAACATGATCAGAATTGAGTATTGCCCATGTAAGAATAATTTGGTCGTGCCCAATTAATACAATGTACTAAAAATGTTAGTAATACTTACCAGAACAGTGGATTCTCTTGCAGCTATGGCCAAAAGGTCAGCACAAGATACTGTACAAGGGCACTCTTTCTCCAGTGCAGATTTGATCTCATCGAGGACTTCAAAACCTCGAACTGAATTCCTGTTAGGATTTGACCCCTTCTCACTGACTACGCTTCCACTGCTGTCTAACAGTAATGAAGAGTCACAGCCCTGCAATATAGACAACTTGTGTCAACCACACTAATAGAGTTCTGCTTATGAAATTTACAAGCACGGGTAATAATATATAGTCCTTGTAATTAGCATGTTGCAATATGATTGAATTGAATTTATAAAGTTAATGAGAGCTAGTCATTGAAGTGACAAGTTATAGCAAGCTAGTAGCAAGACCTGGACAAAACAATCATGGAAATGGAGCCTGAGAATTGAAGCTGCCATACGGGCTTCTTTGGCCACAGCCTTCGCCAGTACGGACCTTACAATCTCTTGAGCTTTTGGGCAAGAGTGGTCATAAAACTGTGGGTAAAGGTAACCACCTTTGGTCTTGCTAGAGAAGCAAAGAGGAGAAAAAGCACAAAGAGAAAGAACCAAGAGAAAACTAGTGAGCTGAGACATTATTGTCTCTCTTTTTTGTCTCACACAAGATTCTAGACCAAGACTTCTATAAAACACTCGCAGAGAAATTTCAAAACTTGATATGATGAGAGGTGGATGGCTTTTTAGTATTTATATGGAAAACTCTGTACACAATATTAGACGAAGTCTTAAGAAGAGAGAGAAAAAAAAAATAGGGAAGGGAACAAAAAGGTTGGAGTTGGTAATAAGTGTGACTTTGGATAGCACGTTCTGCGCACTATCCATGCAACTACATTTTGTTGTGTGAGTCTTGTATACTGTTTATGAGACCTGTAAATACGAATTTCAGTATTTTTTTTTTAAACTAGGTCCTACGGCACTATTCACACATTTAAAAATTATTTTGTTACAATATTTTTAGTTTTCAATTTTCAGTAATAAGCGGTATCCAAACAGACCCTTAACTACGTAAAAAAAAAAACACTAGACCGCCTGGACACCAGAGTAGGTAGCTTTACATACTTTGGCTTATTAGGGTCTGTTTAGATACTGCTTATTTTGCTGAAACTAAAAATTTATTGCTGAAAATACTATAGATAAAGGTAAAAGTTAGTTGAAATAGTACAGTGGTACCTATAAATAGTATCAAAAAGTACAGTGAGGTCCATGAATAGTAGTAAAAATAAGCTGAATAGTAATATAATTTTAATTTTTCATTCTTATCCAAACACATGCTTACTAAAAGCTCTTAGCTAATTACAATGAAGCAACCTTTTGAATAATCATTGCAATAAATCTAGAATTACATCCAATTTCATGACGTACAAAAGTTTTAATTGGTTTTTTTTTTTTTTTATGAGGGTGGAAAGTGTTAATTGGTTGATTCTATGTGATCGACACTTTTCCCCACTATTTTATACGTAAATCTACTACTAACCATCCACTACTTCAACATACTGTGAAATTGTATGTGTCCGTTGTATTGTTATTAAGGGTTTGTTTGTTATCGTTGTTTAAACAACAGTTTTCAGTATTTAAACAACATTACACGTATTTTCATATACTTTTTTACCCACACGTATTTACAAAAAATACAAATAGCGTTACTAGAAATTTTTTACCAAACGGGCCCTAAGAGACTAAAGTTATAAAATGATTTGAAACTATTAAGCTCGGTTGATAACTAAATTGATAAAGAGCTTTTTAGATTTGTGAATTGAGAAATGATAAAGAAAAACGTTGCAAAAGTGTTGTTATTTTATCTTATAAATATTTAATTTCACACTTGAATTCAAATAATTCAAAACCGAGGCTAATATGATTAAAATAATGTTAGGGACATAACATCCTTAATAATTGCTAATATGACATGTTGTGATTCGAATAACAAATTATGTTAGCCCACTTGAAAAATATTATGCTCCAAAGGATATTGATAGGATTAATGCAACAGTCTCTGTTGCCAAGGCAAATGTAAGATGCCTTTTCCGGCGGTCTTCGGTGGATCTCTCTCTCAATTGCTTTAGTTATACTTTTGTATCAACATCTTTGGAGCAACTACTGCTCTTGTGTTGAAGATTCATTGATCAAGTTGTTTTATATCAGTAGAAGTGTAGAACCACGACACAAATAATCATATAGCTTTTCTTTCTTTCTTTTTTCCTTTTTTTGAAGCATGTTTAATCTTCAGTTAGAAATTCCTTCTGTTCAATATTTAAAGAAATTAAAGACTTAAATAATTGCAATGTGAAATTCCTTCTGTTAGATTCATTTGCATGAGAACCAGCTTTAGCCCATTTGGCCACAATTTTGCTCATACTCTCTCTATATGTATTTTGTTATATTTGTTTTTGCTCAATTCTAAGAGCTATTCACAGTTGAAAAAGAAAAGTCTCACTATGATGGATGAGTGTAAAATTAAGTTCTTTATTAACCATCTATATTAAGCATTTACGCAATGATGTCAGTATTTATATTTTATGGATAGTGAGCATGGAAGTTGACTGGCTCAATCATAGGTTACGATGTTTGAGGGAGCAGGTCATAAGGTAACCTTTTACGTTGAAGGAGGCCAATAATAAAATTGTTCAGGCCAACAAGGAGACAGAGGAAGAGTTGGAAGCTATGACACTGAGTTGGTGGCACTTGAAGAAATAAGTCTGTTTGATATAAGACAAGTTCAATTTTGACTTGGGACACTTGCTTAAAAATTTTGATCAGTTTGACTGAGGACACTTGCTTAAAAAATTAGATCAGCTTGACCCAGGATAAGGTGGCTGTAGCAAATGCTGAGGCTAATATGATTAAACTAATATTAGGGATATATATAACACCTTTCAAAATTGTTGGTATGATATATTGTGATTCAAGCAATATATCATGTTAATAGTGAAAAAAAATATTATGATCCTAAAGATATTGATAATTTGATAGGATTACTGCAACAGTCTCTGTTACTAAGGCCAAAATAAGATGCTCACTCTCTCTCTCTCTCTCTCTCTCTCTCTCTCATATTTTCTAAATTTCTTTAGTCATACTATTTTATTAACAATTTTGGGGCAACTAATGTTCTTGTCGTCTAGAAGATTCATTGATCAGGTTATTTTATTAATATCAATAGAAGTGTGGAACCACAGCACAAATAGTCATATAGTTTTTTTTTTTTTTTTTAATATGAAGCATATTTACGTTTAAAGAAATTAGAGACTTAATTTATGTTTGGTAATAGTTTTTATTTTTTATTTTCAAAAACTTGTTTTGGGGAATATAAGGGGCTGTTTGGTAAGAATATTTAAATATAGTATTTTGTTTTGCAATCCATAAAATGGTGGGTCACACACTTGAATTTATTATTTGGCTAATATTTTCTAAATAAAATTTTCAAAAAATTGTATTCTATTTTCCTGATTTAAAATAGGATTTTGAAAATGGCTTAAGGGGAATTTTTAGGATACATAAAATGTTTTTAATGACATAGTTGTAAATAAATTGAAAACAATGGATCCCACATATTTGTCTAAACTCTTTTATCTCTTAAATTTAGGAGTTTATTTTTATCACAAAAATAATTCTCACATTTCAAATTTGAAACTTATCATTACAAATAAAATAAAATAAAAAAACATGATGAGCTCTATTCCTTTATCATTATCCACAAAAAAAAAAAAAAAAAAAAAAAAGTAATCTATAGATTACACATTACTTTTCGTAAATATATACTGTATTTTTTAAATCTCAAAAATAGAAATAGTCTCCCAAACAATTATTTTTGTTTTTAGTATTTTGAAAATTATTCTTAAAAGTGGGAGCCAAACACGTAAAATATAAAAATTATTATTTGAAAACTAGTTTCAAGTTCAATTTTTTGAAAATTGTTTTTATACTGTTTTGAAAATAAAAACAAAAATCCTCCTACCAATCAGGCTCTAAAGAAAAAACAGTTTTCTTGTATTTTTGAAATCAAAAACATGTTTGGTTAATTGAAATTAAAAAAAAAAATAGTTTTTTGAAGAAAAAAATAGAAAATACTAAAATATGTTGTTACTAGGATTTAAACTCTAATACTAACTCATTAAATGAGACAGATTCATTAAATTAACTGTGTATTTTCAATGACTGAAAATTAGAAATTGAAAACCTTTTTTTGCATATTTTCAGTTTCCTTCACAAATTGAGTTTTGAGAACAGTTTTTGTTTTCTGTTTATTTTAGGTTGCCAAATAAGTTTTTTAGTCTAAAAAACAGAAAATTGTTTTTGGAAACAGAAAATAAAGGGAAAAAACAATTACCAAACATACCCTTAACTATCTGTAGTGTGATTTCGCTTTCTAGTTTTTTTTTTTTTTTTTTTTTTTTTTTTTTAGAATTTCGCTTTCTAGTTGATATATCATATTTGGCACTTTCAAAGTTTTCCACTAGAGACAACTTCAAAGTTACTCTGATAAAATATTTATATATTGGAGCCAATGGGCTAAGCATGATGTCGCGGAAGCTACAAGAAAATAAACACGTTGTTTTCTGAATAATAATAAAATAAAAATAAAAAAACCAAACACATTAATTTCTGAATGAAAGCCTCAAATCCACAAGGTGATAAGGTTATGGAATCTACCAAAGATAAATTGAAAAAGACTATATTTTTTTTATTATGAAAAATTGAACTGCCCTAGAGGTTACAATATATTTAAATAGTATAAAGAACCCTATGGCAGCTAAGAAAATGCTCAAAAACCCTAATTCGCGCTAATCACATAATTAGGTGGCAAAATAGTAATTTTTGCCTAAAATAGCAAAATTCATACTCTGATAAAATATTTATATATTGGAGCCAATGGGCTAAGCATGATGTCACAGAAGCTACAAGAAAATAAACATGTTGTTTTCTGAATAATAATAAAATAAAAATAAAAAAAGCCAAACACATTAATTTCTGAATGAAAACCTCAAATCCACAAGGTGATAAGGTTATGGAATCTACCAGAGATAAATTGAAAAAGTCTATATTTTTTTAATATGAAAAATTGAACTGCCCTAGAGGCTACAATATATTTAAATAGTATAAAGAACCCTATGGCGGCTAAGAAAATGCTCAAAAAACCCTAATTCGCGCTAATCACGTAATTAGGTGGCAAAATAGTAATTTTTGCCACAAATAGCAAAATTCTTTTTCTTTTTTCTTTTTTTTTTTTTGAGAAGCAAAATTCAAATAATTGAGGGAATTGAAATATTGTCTCTAAGAGATATCCCAAAACAAATGGGACCTTTTCTGACTTTTAAACTAAAAACTATTAAGGAAAAACAAATATTACTAAAAATAGCAAAAACACTGTTTTTGAAGCCTTAACAAAGGAATTTGCCTAAATTTGGGCAACGCTCGAGGCAAGCATCACAAGTCTGGATCAGAATGTTATTTCCCTTCAACCCGCCAAATTTCGTACAATTCTAAGATTATCGCCTCGATGGCCTCTACTGGCATCCCCCTAATCATATTGCATTGTGACTTTTGACGCCCTAACTTGCTGCTCCAAGAAGGCCTGTGCTGTCTGTTCTACATCAAAGTGGCACATCCAACCCCATTAGTATGGGATGGTGGGCAAGTATAGCATTCCAAAATTCTCTCAAGTCTCAACCTTGTAATTTGTAAAATCATTCTACATGAAATCCAAGGCTGGCAAAGCTAACCACAAAATGGCTTGAAAGGTAGGTGTATTAGCATCAAAATTTAAAATTCACTTTTTCAAAATACAAGTATATTTTAGCACATTTTCAACAAAATGTTTTCATTAAGAAGTTAAATAAGATATTCGCAAACAGACACTAATATTTTCTCTTGAATATTCATTGATCAAGCTATTATATTAATATCAATAAATGTGTGAAACCACAGCACAAATAATCATATAGTTTTTTTTTTTTTTTTCATTTTTTGAAGCATATTTAATCTTTTGATAGAAATACCCTCTACTAAATGTTTAAAGAAATTAGTGTTTGAACTTGGTAAGAAAGTGTAATTAAGGGTGTATATGTATGTTTAGCAATTAGTTTGTTTCTCCAAAAAAAAAAAAAAAAAAAAAAAAAAAAAAAAAAAGAAACTTAGATATGAGAAATGTGATTTCGCTTTCCAGTTGATATTCGGCACCATTACTGGAGTCAATGGCCCATGGGCCAAGTGGCACATCCAACCCCTTTAGTATGGGATTGGTGGGCAACTCCCATATAGGGTTCCAATTCTCTCTTAAGTCTCAAGCTTGTCATTTGTAAAATCACTCTACATGAAAGCCAAGGCTAGCAGAGCTAACCATAACATGGCTGGAAAGGTTGGCCCGTAAGCATCAAAATTTAAATCATGCACCTCTTCTATTCTTGACTTTTTATCCAAAAAAACAAAATGTCGCGTCGATTGGATTGCTGGCTTACACTGCTCTGAAGTGAAGTAAAAAGATCCATGGACCATTTCTCAATTACTTTGAAAATAGATATAACTGCCACCCAATAAATTGGGAATTCAGGGTTGTTGAGCCTCATTGAGTTTTCATCCATTCAGTTTCGTTGAGTTTCATTTAGTGTTAGACAATGACCGAGTTAGTGGGTCAAAAGTATAAACAAGAAATATAGGTTGATGATTGGTTGTCAATTATTTTATATTATTTTTTTAATAAGTCTTTGTTAATTTTTTTTTTTGGATTAGAATGATTTGTGGTCCGTAGTTGTTTAGGTTAATATACGGTTATTTTGGTTGATTTGTGATATTGTTTGAATTAAAATGTGAAAGAAGAAATGTTATATGCACAACATATTCACAACACTTTCATAATAAATCTTAAGTAGTAAGTTGTTACTAGTTGTTATTAATGAGTAAAAAAGTAATTTAAATCGTGAGTTCAAATTAAAATTAGTAACAATTTATCACTCATAATTTGCTGTAAAAGCATTATAAAAATGTTGTGTTCATGGCAAATAAAAGCTAAGATTTTGGACCACCAAGAGGGGTGACTTGGTGGTCAAGGTGTGTGATCACTGTCTTAAGGTCCCACGTTCGAACCCTAGAGAGGAGTGGGATTGCCTCTTGCAGTAAATTCCTAATTTACTAGCTTCCTCGTGGGGCTAGGATGAGCTCTATGGTCACCCCGACCACAATAATCATGACTCAATCCAACATTCTCTAACGGAGGTGCCGTATGATCATATCCAAGAGGTGAGTAACACTTGCCGCCTCCACCTCCCTTTTTATTCCCAAAAAATAAAAATAAAAACCATAGATTTTGGAGAGAGGTGGGCCAATTAAGGTTAGGCCCTAATAGGTATAGCTAGTGGTGACGGTGCAGGGGAAGCACCATTTTCCATGGTACAGCTAGTGGAGATAATAACTTCAGGAGAAGTTTTAGCCAACCATGGTGATAAGAATAAGATGTCTGGATTGGTGTAGAGTGGTTCTGGCCAAGTTGATATCATTCTAAAAGCAATAAGTCTAGCTCACAACAAAATTTCACCAACTGTGGAGGTTGCAAGTCGGCCGTTGTTATTGATAAAATATTGCAAGAATTTTCAGCGTGTAACATTACTTATCTAGAAAAATTCATGAAAGACACCATTTTTGACAAGTGGTGACAAGGAATTGTTAACCATGAACTAATTTTTGAAAGGGTCCGATTAGGGCATTTGTTAAGAAGAAAATTCCAATGCAGTCCAGCTACTTTAATGAACAGTCGAGCGACATTTAATCAAAAAATCTATATTTTCATCAACTTTTGCTCCGTGACACTAAATTGATGACGTTCGAAATAAACTAATCCTTGACACATATTTTATGGACCAAATAAACTAATCATAATTGGTGCCTTTTAAATGTAACAAGAAAAACTTGATGTCAAGAAGGATCCCAGTAGCTTCAACTTTTATTTAAAACAAAATACAATTAAACTTCCATAAATCCACATAACGAAAGCAGCAATTAAACTGCACAACTGTATGTTGTCCAGAAAATAGTGGCTACATCAAGCTACACATACATTTTCGTAGAAAACAGAGGAAACAGAACAACGAAATGGAAATGCAATTTTTCTTTTTCATGAGAATCAATGAAACTGCAGTTATGTAATACTATCAAGAGTTAACTCTCCTGCAGATCTTTCTAATCTCTCCCCTTGAACCTGTCAATGGAGAAATATTTCCCATCTTCACCATGGACTTGGGGAATTGTTCAAAGAAAAGTTGGCTGTTCTCTGCGTATTTCTTTACCAATTCCCTTGATCCTTCATTCTTGGTTAAAAGAACTTGATCAGAGTTCAGAAGGCCCTTTGAAGCCAATATGTTCTTGTAGTAGTAGTTATCAAACTTCGTTGGGCTGACATAGTCCAAGAAAAACAGGTTCTGATCACCACCGGATCTTGGGCATCGGGTTTTCAATTGGGCCGCATATGATTGATCAAGTGTGTAGTCGGGCTGTCCATTTCCTGACTGGTTGTACAGTCTTTGCCTGAAGCTGGTGCACCGGGAATTTCCAATTGTATGGCTCCCTGCATAACAAAATTAAGTTCACACACAGACATTCAAATTATGATATTAGAGAATGTACGAGTTTTAGTACTTAGTATGTCTTTCACTATTTCTCTTTACAAATAAAAATGGTACACAATAAAGTAGTATGTAGTAGACGTATATTAAAGTAAAAAATAATTTGTCAACTTCGTACCTCAGTTGATTATGAAAAATATCATGTCGGTAACATTATTGTTCTAATTTTGTCCAATCAATGTTTAGAGCAATCTCATTTGATGACAAAAAAGAGAGCCTGTCTTAAAGTTAAAGGACCCTAGCTGTATGGCATAAGCAAGTGCATTAGAGTCTTTACCGGATAGGGCAACAAGATCAACAATATCAAGCCCTTGTCGCTTGAACTTAGTGAGGATGGTCTGGAATGTGTTGTTTGGAGCAGGAATATTGTTGTTAGAACCACTCAAGCTTGCACTTCTGGAGTCTCTTCTGCCTAATAGTACCTCCCAGCTGGGCCCACCTCTCTGTGTGCATCCAAAACATGATCAGAATTGAGTAATGGCCATGTAAGAGTAATTTGGTTGTGCCCGATTAATACAATGCACTAAAAATGTTAGTAATACTTACCAGAACAGTGGCATCTCTTGCAGCTATGGCCAAAAGGTCAGCACAAGATACTGTACGAGGACACTCTTTCTCCAGTGCAGATTTAATCTCATCAAGGACTTCAAAACCTCGAGCTGAATTCCTGTTAGGATTTGACCTCTTCTCACTGACTATGGTTCCACTGCTGTCTAACAGTACTGAAGCATCACAGCCCTGCAATATAGACAACTTGTGTCAACCACACTAAGCCATCGTGATACATAATAGAGTTCTGCTTATGAAATTTACAAGCACGGGTAATAATATATAGTCCTTGTAATTAGCATGTTGCAATATGATTGAATTGAATTTATGAAGTTAATGAGAGCTAGTCATTGAAGTGACAAGTTATAGCAAGCTAGTAGCAAGACCTGGACAAAACAATCATGGAAATGGAGCCTGAGAATTGAAGCTGCCATACGGGCTTCTTTGGCCACAGCCTTCGCCAGTACGGACCTTACAATCTCTTGAGCTTTTGGGCAAGAGTGGTCATAAAACTGTGGGTAAAGGCAACCATCTTTGGTCTTGCTAGAGAAGCAAAGAGGAGCAAAAGCACAAAGAGAAAGAACCAAGAGAAAACTAATGAGCTGAGACATTATTGTCTCTTTTTTTTGTCTCAGACAAGGTTCTAGACCAAGACTTCTATAAAACACTTGCAGAGAATTTCAAAACTTGATATGATGAGAGGTGGATGGCTTTTGAGTATTTATAGGGAAAACTTTGTAGACAATATTAGACGAAGTCTTAAGAAGAGAGAAAAAAAAAATTAGGGAAGGGAATAAAAAAGTTGGAGTTGGTACTAACTAGGTAAGAAAAGAATCGCTGGACCGCCTGGACGCCAGAGTAGGTAGCTTTGCATACTTTGGCTTATTACTAGAAGCTCTTAGCTGATTACAGTGAAGCAACCTTTTGAATTATCATAGCAATAAATCTAGAATTACATCCAATTTTATGACATACTAAAGTTTTAATTGGTTGACTCACGACATACAAAAGTTTTATTTTTTTTTTTATTTTTTTTTTTATTTTTTTTTTTTTTAGGGGGAAAAGTTTTAATTAGTTTTTTTTTTTTTTTTTTGATTGTAAACATTCATCTAACTTCATTGAAACGGACTAAAGTCCAAATTGATTACATCTTGCAAGATCTGAAATTCAATAAGGGGAGGCGTATCCTCAACCCATATTACACAGTCTGTTACTTGTTTTGCATTCCTAGCTAGTAAGTGAGCAGCTGTATTTGCGTCTCTTCTAGTATGCAAAGCCTTCCAGCAGCTGAAATGGGCCAACATTCTCTTCACGCCTTCAACAATCTTCAGGATTGGGAGAGCAGGGGGGGAGGTACCATTTACTGCTTGTATGACTAATTGGGAGTCACTCTCCACCACTATATCTTTCAGCCCCAAATCCCAAGCCAAAAAGAGGCCGGCTTCTAACGCTTTTGCTTCTGCTTCTAAAGCTCTCAGTGGAAAGCCTACGCTTTTGCACATTGCACCCATCATTTGCCCTTTGTCATTCCTTATAACTACCCCGACACCACAGCAGCCCAAGTCTTGAAACACTGCAGCATCCGAATTGATCTTGTACTGCCCACGGGGAGGAGGGGTCCAATGCTTTATCCTAGGAGCAGAAGGTTTTCCATTTTTTTGAGCAGGCACTGAGGCACGCACTTCTTCCTCATATTTTTGAGCTTCCCTAGCTATGGTTTTCCCCTTTTTGCAAACTCCCCCATGCCGAGCTGAATTTCTGTTGTTCCACAAGCTCCATGCCGTGACTGCAAAGCCTTCCCAATTCTTCTCCCCCGATGCTTCCATCAGCATCCAAACCACATCCAGAAAGTCTTTTGGGGGCTGCCTAAGGTTGGGGAGCCTGAGTTTTGATTCCTTCCAGGTTTCCCTTGCAATCACACAGCCCCATAAAATATGCCCCGCTGATTCACTCTCTCCACAGAAGTCGCAACAATCTTCCAACACCACCTTTCGGTTTAGCAGACATTGTTTTGTGGGGAGCACATTCTTACACGCTCTCCACATGAAGTGCTTCACTTTGTTTGGGCATTGTAGCTTCCACACAACCTTCCATATTGCAGTCAATTTGGAGTTATCAGAGCAGCCTGGACCTTCCTCACCTCCCTTTGTGTCAGCGAGGTGTTTAACGGCCACTTTATAAGCACTCTTCACCGTAAACATACCATTTGGGGACTTTGCCCAGACCTGGGAGTCCAATAATTTCATGGGGCTGAGCGGGATACTTAGAATAGCCTCTGCTTCATGGGGGAGGAAGGTACTTCTTATCAAGTTGACATCCCATACAGCATGTTCCTGCATAATGAGGTTTGCTACACACATTCCCCTACCCATTGAGGTTCTTGGTGATATTATTTTGCTTGACCCCGCAGAAGGGAGCCAATGCTCATCCCAAACTTTTATGCTTCTCCCATCACCCACAACCCACTTTGCTCCCTCTTTCAGCACTGGTTTGGCCACATGAATTAGTTGATTCTATGTGATCGACACTTTTCCCCACTATTTTATACATAAATCTACTACTAACTATCCACTACTTCAACATATTGTAAAATTGTATATGTCAGTTGTGTTGTTATTAAAAGACTAAAGTTATAAAATGATTTGTAACTATTAAGCTTGGTTGATAACTAAATTGATAAAGAGCTTTTTAGATTTGTGAATTGAGAAATGATAAAGAAAGACATTGTAAAAGTGTTATTATTTTATCTTATAAATATTTAATTTCACACTTGAATTCAAATAATTCAATACTAATGATCAGCGACATTGATTTACTATTGTTATTATTATTGGCATCAACTTTGAATGTCTTTTTGATAATTAAAAAAAAAATGGGCATTTTCATGTTTTCACTTTTTTTGGGGGAAAAAATTGAATAGAATTTAAAAGAAATAAAATTTTCAAAAACTTATAGATTTCCAAAATCAACCATAGAGTGATTTCTAAAAACCCCAAGAATTTGGTCTGATAGTTCCTAAAGTTCATGAGATTCATGACATCTTAAATCCAAACTCTTAGCTAGTAAGGCCAACTAAGGGCAAAGCCAGAAATTTTTGTTTGAGAGGCCGAGTTACGACACTAATATATATATTAGTCAAGAACCCCCCCCCCCCCACCCACATATATATATATATATATATAGTTATACACACACACACTTTTTTTATATTATAAGTTATATATATACACACACCCCAAAAAAAAAAGTTTAGTATTTTTTATCAAAATTATGTTTGATGATGATCTTTCATAAAATAAAATTCATCTTTTATCATTTTCACTGTGAAATTCTTAAAAAGTTCCATTTTCAATTCAAATTATCAAATTGTATACCAAAGTGAGTAAAAAATATCTCAATTGAACTAATAAAATTTTCAAAAATATGAATAATCCAAAACTTGAAAGAACAAGTTTGGCTCCAAACATATTTGAAGGTATCTTGCTCTAACTCATTATGTGACAACTAAAGAGACATTTCATATATAGTTTTAGTCACAAATTTTTTTAATGAGTTAATGAATTGTTTAATTGCCACATAATATGGATTGAAAAAGATAGATCCAAACATATTTGATACCAAATTTTATAATAATAAAAAATTAACAAATATAAGAGCACATTTTACAATAAAAATAAAATGGAGAAAAATAAAGTATTGTCTTTAAAACTATTAGACTAATTATTTTTTAAGAGCATTATTAGACTAACTCAAATATTTTGGGGGGTGGGGGGCAACTCCTATCTTTATAGGCTAAACTTTCAAAATGTTAAAATAATTACCCATGTGTGTAGCTCTAACCCTAGGGCCAACCCTAAGGTTTCCTCTTTATAATTACTTGGCATGTATAAGACGGAAAGACTAAACACACATGGGGATAGTCAAATACTCAAAGAGTTTTAGTCACTCAAATTGAGAAAGAAACTCTCTATCAAGGTCTTTTCAAAATTTGCTAATCAAGGTTAAATAATAAAAAAATAAAAAATAAAAAATAAAAATAAAAACTTGAAAAACTTGCTTGAACTATTTAGCTACCTTAGGTCTTTTCAAAATTTGCTAATCAAGGTAAAAAAAAAAAAAAAAAAAAAAAAAAAAAAAAAAAAAAAAAAAAAATTGAAAAACTAGTTTGAACTATTTAGCTACCTTAGAGCTCTTATATAAGGCCTTCCTAACGCAATGTCAAACGAGCAAGATAAGAAAGAACAATTCCATGGGGTATCTTAGAAGAAAGTATAATTACACTGGATATCTTAGATTGTAGTCATAACATTTCGGTGGAAAGGAAGGTCTAATTAAGTCAGGGCCCTTGCTCCTTAGAACTACATTTTACGAAATTTCTTGCTTAAAACCATTATTGGATATCGACTTTAAATTCTTGTTATACAAATTACAGCATTGTAAATTAACCATGGCTATGAAACCACCTCATTGAAATCAAGTTCTAGGCTTCTAGCTTGTTCAATTGTGTTCATTTTTACTCATTGACATGATTATTATTATTATTTTTTTTTTTTTTTGAGAAATTTTTTGACATGATTATGAAGGAAGTGTACAGTGAATCCATGTGAGCTAGACAAGGTTCTCAGTTGATAATTTAATTGAACGTACAACTAGAATTGGTCAACATGATATTATTTTTTGTTGTTTTTTTAAGTTACATGGTGAACACATAAATGAGAGGAGGTCCCAAGGTGGAGGGAGACTCACCTGCTCTGTTGACCAAATGAACTCACTAGAATTATTGATCAAGGTTCTTTCTAAACACCTTCTCAAAAAAAAAGGTTCTCTCTAAACATGGTGCCCTTTTAATTTTTAAATTGTGACTATAATGACTAAAGGGAAAGTGAACCCGTGGCTAACTAACACTCATTAACACTCACTAACATGTTGACTCTTCTTTTGCTTTGGTTCCTTTATTTTATTTTTCTAGCGTTGCCAAAGTTTACTCTGTAGTATTACAATAGAGTAAGCAATAATTGACACAATTCTTCAACAAAATAAATGTAAAGGAACATTTTTTTGGCTGTTGTACAGTCTTATTTTTAATTTTACATTCCCACCCCCTCTTTCTTTTTTTTGGGGTACTTAGTTGTTTTCTTCTGCTAATGTGTTGACATTTGATACGACCCATATTAAAGAAAATTTGGCTTTACGCGTTCTTAAAGGGTACGGCCCTGAAATCAATCAAAATTAATAAATAGAAATAGTAGGTGATTGTATTCTTGTTATATATGTATTCAGAATAATGTAATAGTCTGAAACAAGATAAATAGGAATATTAGGTTAATCTGATCCATCCAGTAATGTGATAAAGAAAAACATATAGGTGGGGTAGGAAAACTACTACTACTTTTTAGCCTATTATTCTTCAATTGTAAGCGACTTTTTTTTTTATTAATTAAGTCCAATTTAATTAAAGCCATCAAAGAGCATATTATTAGCATATGCAGTACACATTCATCAAAAAGCATATGCAGTACACTGTACACTCCTATGATTTGATTCTAGAAAAAAATTTTAGAACAAATAAAATTATACAACTTGTACTACAACTGTTCATATAACAGATTGTGAATAGTAGAGAAAAAGTTGTAGATTTATGTAAATATGACAGCCAACTAATACTAGTATGATACCTAAGGTAATGTGACAAAAATTTAACTATTTATGTTGTAATAAAACTACTCTCCATTCTATCACCCTTTCCCAATTGATATGGCTGTGTGATGACTGATGACCACATGGCATGATCTAATCCATTGAACCATGCACCGTCCTTTCCAAACAGACAATGCAGGCCGTACACGTGGCAAATAATTACTTAATCAATCAGCATCTGCCTTTTTTTTTTCACGTCACGTCCATGCAAAAAAATTGTAAATTTTTTTTCTAAAATTTGAAAATGATGCATGAACTAATAGAAATTAATAAGACCCTGTTTCACTTTCTCGTGACATTATAACCTATCGGATCAGATTTACTTGCTTTAACGTCTTCCTTTACCCATTTTTATTAATTACTCGGGATTCCTTATTTTGATAGAGACCTTAGCACCACACACAGTGTGTAGAGTAATTCCATTGTACCTATGGCTATGGCTATGGCTATGGCAGTGACATTTGCTTGTGTGATTTCTACGACTCCTTACCTTATGTACACCCCCACAGGGACTTTCAGTACTACTTCAAGTAGTCTACTTGTACTGAAAGTGAAAGATAATTGAATGCTATTTCCAGGGTTTGAAAAAGGAACCACGCAATGATGGATTCCTACAAAAATAGCTTCTTCTTTTTTTTTTTCTTTTTTTTTTTTTTGCTCAGGAACAAGAGAATAATTAGGAGAGTATTATACCTAACTCAATCTATTTGTCTAATCTTGTGAAAAGCTTGTAACAAATAGTTATATTATTGGTCACATGGCAGATCCATAGGTAAGGTCATTTTCTGTCTCAGGAATCATTACATGCATGAACCACATTAACAGTTCTGTGATTCTCAACTTCCAGCATATAACTGTGTAGTTCTTTCTAAACTGCGATATTTCAGGGTTGCCACATCCTGACCATTATGATTATAGTTACCTATATTTAGGATTAGAGTCCCCGGTTTTTATTTATTTATTTTAAAAAAAAAAAAAATGGGGAGGGATCAAGACCAGAAATTGAAACTATCAGAAATCCTGCAACAACCTACTAAAATGGATGGTGTTATTTTCAATAACTCCCTAATCAAACAATTTCACAAAATATTTCCTAATTGTCGAAGTAATAGCTAATAAAGTAGTAGTGGATCGAGATAAAAATTAGTTAAAACTTATTAATTCAACTATTGTAAAAAAAAAAAAAAAAAAAACACTTATCATTATTGTACACATTGAGTTATACACTGTTGCATATATTTCAGTTGAAATCTGGCTTTCAGAAGTTGATTTTAAATACCATTTTAGTTACAATTGTATGTGATGATTTTACAAATATAACTTGTGGGGCCCAATAATTTACGGGCCAGGCCCATTTACCCATGGGGAGCCCGAAGGCCCAAGCCGAGGAGGGTTATGGCCCAAGCTCAATAAATATAAAGTACAAGATAGCCTTGGAATACAGCCGATGACAATTCAGTCCTCGGCATAACTAAGATCCCACCTGAAAGAGGGGCAAAAACGGTAGAGGACTGAGCTTGAAAGAAAATCTCAAAATATCCAGGGAAAGTTGCCCTCACTGCCATTCAATGCTCTGCACCTGACAGAGCTGTATTCTTCGGCTTTCACAACCACCCCCAACGACTTTGGGTATAGGTTGATGGGACAAGTATCAGTCTTGGAAAGGTTGACCCTACACGTGGACGAAGGACAACGAACGCAGGTTAGTATAAAGGGAAAAGTAAGTAATCTAGAGAAGGGGCTGGGAAAATGGCTAAAAACCAGAGCCTCCCAGCCCACCTCCAGGAGAAAGACTCCAAGGGGTGAAGGAAACTTAACCATGCATGAACATCACGAAAAACCCACCGCCTGGGGACCAAGGCCTAGCCTTTCAAACCCACGCTCTACAAATGATATTATTTGGGCATTTTTACGTGCGAACCCAGCACCGCTACGGTTCGTTACGAATCTTGCCCCTACAATTGGCGCCGTCTGTGGGAAGGCTTGTGTGTTGGTATAGGCGGTAGGTTGAGAGAGTTCCTTCGTCATTTCTAACAACTGGTTATAGAGTTTTAGTGTAAAGTTCCGCTAGGGGCTACGTTTCTTGACTAGGGGCTACGCCAGGTAGCGTTAGTCGCATGGATAACTCTAGGGGCTCGGTCGAGGAGCTAACTCCCCTAAAGCCAAGGTCCCACGCAATGAGAAAACTGAGTTTTAGACAGAACCAAGGCATTGCATGGTCCTCGGACTCAAGCCTATGGGGAAACCAACTACTTGGATGAGAAAACTAGGTTTGGACAGAACCAAGGCATTGCATGGTCCTCGGACTCAAGCCTATGGGGAAACCAACTACTTGGATGAGGAAAACTAGGTTTTGGACAGAATCAAGGCATTGCATGTTCCTCGGACTCAAGCCTATGGGGAAACCAACTACTTGGATGAGGAAAACTAGGTTTTAGACAGAACCAAGGCATTGCATGGTCCTCGGACTCAAGCCTATAGGGAAACCAACTACTTGGATGAGAAAACTAGGTTTTGGACAGAACCAAGGCATTGCATGGTCCTCGGACTCAAGCCTGTGGGGAAACCAACTACTTAAAGGAGAAAAAGATTGAGTTTCGTAAGGTTGGCTACTTAATAAAAATTCTGAGCTATTTCATCCTTGGCTCAAATACCGTAAAAGGTTAAGGCCAATAAAAGGGTTAGGAAGATGGTGAAACGACCCAATATTCTGTAGCCTAAGGGGACTGTTTATTTTGCGGGTGATATGTCTTCAGATGGTTACTTCCTACACGGCATCGAGCCTTCGGTTCTCACCTTGGCTAGTTTTGGGGTAAGTATCGTTTTTCACCGGCCGGCATTGTTATGCCAAACAACTCTATTAAAGTTATGGCGATATCTTTTTCTTAGTAACTATTTCGGCCATAGTTGTCCTTGATTCAAAGGCTATATTATTGTGCCGAACAGCACTTGCAAATTCGTAAAGGCGCCTTTTTCTTTGATAAGGGGTTAGGACCCCAAGTATTGTACTCTAAGGTCGGCGGTATTGTGCCCGGCCGACTCATTAAGCTTATTATAATGCCCTTTCTTTTCCTGCCTAAGGGGAGTTTCAGCCCTAAATATCATTTGTTCGTTTCAGTATTGTTAAGCCGGATTATTTTTATAAACACAAAGCAAGATATTATTTAAACTGGAACTTTGGTCCTAGGCGTCGATCATGGTTTAAATATAAGAGGAATTCACAGGATTGTGTGCCTATGCATTGCGTTATCATTTCGGAAATGAAGAGATAGAACATGCGAAGTAAAGTAATAACCATTTTCATTAATATAACGATGTATTACAACATACAAAGAGGGGCTCGAACAAGCCTATACAAAAGGTGAACTGTCGAGACAATAAAAAATAAATAAATAAATAAATAAAATAAATAAATAAATAAATAAATAAAAATAAAAATAAAAAAAAAAACCTCAACAATACAGATAAATAAACAACCAGGTGTCTTTTTAAACTCGTCTCCGAAGTCCTTCCAAACTTTGCCTCAGTATCGCCCATATTGAAAGAGGGACCTTCTTCAGAAGAAGATGGAAGAGATGGAGGAAAAAGATGGAGGAGATGAATGAAGAAGATGGAGGACATGAGTAAAGAAGATGGAGGAGATGAATGATAAGAAGGAGGAGAAGAAGAAAGAAGAGATGAAAAGGAAGAAAGAGGAGTAAAAGAGGGAGAAGGAAAAGCACCAGGATGAATCTGGTGGTGGAAAGAAGAAGAAAGAGAGGCAAAAGGAGGTACCAGTGAACAAAGAGAGGAAGAAGCAGGGGCATTTAGTCCCTGCCTCAGTCCTGACTCCTAACACACTGGTGCCATGTTAGATATGATCGTGAGAGGCCGGTTGGTACTGATAATGGGTGTCCTCGGCTCAATCACGCCGAAAGGTTGACGTGACAAGCCCCTGCTTCGGATTTTGGCTGAAAGAAAAGTGAGACAAATCTTGAGTCTCCGCCATCCTTGCCCTGACCGAGCCATTTCGAACTTTATTAAAGCATGGTGTTTTTGAGAGGGGTACGGTTCCTTCATTGCTTACTACTATGGTGAAGGTATTACAACTCAAGGAATAACCAAAGGGTAAAATTAAAATTCTGAGAAGAGTCTAAGGGTTTCAGATTTTGGGGAGACTAAGGTGGTTCGGGTATGAATGAAACAACTCTTGCCTCTTCTTTTTTATATGAGGGGCTAAACAGAGGGTACTTAATACGTTCAGATCTCCAAGGAAATCTGCAAACAATAATGCGCCCGTTCCGTTTCCCTACGCCATCAATAACCGTTAAAATCTGGAAGATCTCGTAAAGGGAAACTATTAAAGACACGCTTTGGATAGTCAAACGGCATGAGCGCGTCCTGAATGAATTAGGAGGAACGTCTCGTAGACCGGTTCGTCTCCTGGGTAGGTGGAGAACCGCCAACATCAATGAAAAGCAGAATTAATTGAGCCATAATAAAGGCTCGGTATTACCAAAACCCTCCTTTCCAACTAGGAGGTCAGATAGCAGGGTTTTGAGGGGTTATTGTGGGGCCCAATAATTTACGGGCCAGGCCCATTTACCCATGGGGAGCTCGAAGACCCAAGCCGAGGAGGGTTATGACCCAAACTCAATAAATATAAAGCACAAGATAGCCTTGGAATACAGCCGAGGACAGTTCAGTCCTCGGCATAACTAAGATCCCACCTGAAAGAGGGGCAAAAACGGTAGAGGACTGAGCTTGAAAGAAAATCTCAAAATATCCAGGGAAAGCTGCCCTCGCTGCTATTCAATGCTCTGCACCTGACAGAGCCGTATTTTTCGCTTTCACAACCACCCCCAACGACTTTGAGTATGGGTTAATGGGACAAGTATCAGTCTTGGAAAGGTTGACCCTACACGTGGACGAAGGACAACGAACGCAGGTTAGTATAAAGGGAAAAGTAAGTAATCTAGAGAAGGGGCTGGGGAAAATGGCCAAAAACCAGAGCCTCCCAGCCCACCTCCAGGAGAAAGACTCCAAGGGGTGAAGGAAACTTAACCATGCATGAACATCACGAAAAACCCACCGGTTGGGGACCAAGGCCTAACCTTTCAAACCCACGCTCTACAAATGATATTATTTGGGCCTTTTTACGTGCAAATCCAGCACCGCTACGGTTCGTTACGAATCTTGCCCCTACATAACTGAAATCATGTTTTTAAAACACGATTTTAACTATATGTCTCATGCATACATATAAGGTGTAACTATCACAATATCACCACCACTCAAAAAACAAATTTGTGAAAAAGTATTGCTGGTTATGTTTTTTTTTTTTTTTTTTTTTTTTTTACAAGATATAAATTTTACTTTAGCCTAATTTAATCTAAGTGTATATGTGTATAAAATTCCCTTTTGGAAACTTAAACCCCGACTTTTACCTCCACACCCTACAAACATTAAATACTTGTAAAATTACCATCATGCTAAGGGTGCGCAATGGTTGGTTACGTCATTTCTTATATTATGATTATGTTTTGTTTTTTTTTGAGAAAGATGATTATGTTTTGTTAGATGAGCAATAACGTTATTTCTTATATTATGATTATGTTTTGTTGGATGAGCAATAACTATCAGTCACCTCCAAGTCTCCAACGCAGATTTAGCAACTTCTACAATTTTTTATTTTACTAAAAAATAAGTTATAGTATTAACCACATGGCTTCAAAGGGCAAAGGCCGCCGGGACGAGAAGCGTGCGGTGATTTTGAAAGCCAAACTTCTTCTTACTATTGACTAGTGGCTTCACAGTTACTCCCACATCCTACAAATATTTAATACTTGTAAAGTTACCATCGTGCTAAGTGTGCGCAATGATTGATTACGTTATTTCTTATATTATGATTACGTTTTGTTGGATGAGCAATAACGTTATTTCTTATATTATGATTATGTTTTGTTGGATGAGCAATAACTATCAGTCACCTCCAAGTCTCCAACGCAGATTTAGCAACTTCTACAATTTTTTATTTTACTAAAAAATAAGTTATAGTATTAACCACATGGCTTCAAAGGACAAAGGCCGCTGGGACGAGAAGCGTGCGGTGATTTTGAAAGCCAAACTTCTTTTTCTTCTTACGTTACTATTGACCAGTGGCTTCACAGTTCACTCAAAGGATAGAAGCTGGGCACCATAAAAAAAATAAAATAAAAAAATAAAAAAGGATAGAAGCTGGACCCCATCTTTCAACTAACTAGTTTGTTTACATATATGCATTTGCATTGCAAGAGTACTTAAGAATTTTTATTATAAATTATGTAATATATATGGCTTAGATTAAATCATACATAATATAACTTTAAATAATAATCCATCACTAATAACTATATATTAATTTCATATTTTGAAAATTCTAATGTTGAATAATATTTTTTTATGTTATTAATACGCATGTTAAATTCATCTTTTATTTATAATTCTAAAAATTTAAACATGAAATTTAAACATTCTATAGATGAAATCGTTATATATCTCTTAATATCTTGAAATTTTGTAAGGATGGAGGGTTTAAAAGAAAATATAATCTAATGATGTATTTGTCAAAATTTGAACAAAAAAAAAAAAGGTTATTGAGTGGTGTAATATTACTATGTAACTTGAATCTAACTCGTTATATATATATATATATGTATATTAGACTCATTACACGCGTTTTGCAAGTGCAATTAGACTCCTTTTTATTTTTTATTTTGGATTTAGTGAAATAATGTTTAAAAGTAAGATAGAGATATTGTCCAAATTTTTAGGATCTTTCTCTAAGTGAGAATTGATAAAAGTTTGAAAGTCTAAAACTTAGGAAATTTTTTTAAAATATTAATCTTTTAACTAGTTTGTGTTTTTAAATTTGAAATTATTTAGGATAAATTACAAAGTACACCCCTGAAATTTGGGGTTACTTGGATTTTACACCATAAAGTTTGAGAAACTTGATTTTACGCCCCAAAGTATAGTTCCCTAAGTAAAATCACAGCTTCAGACCTTCAGTTAGTTTTGGCTGTTAAGTGAAAACCTCGTCATGCTGACCAGACATTTTTTTTTTTTTTTGGGCCAAATTAGCTCGGAGCCCTTTTGCCCAAAACTCACAACATAGCCCAAATTTTAATGATACTGTTTCACAGCTATTCCCAAACTCAAAACCCCACAAACACTTCATTCCCAAATTTGTTTTTTACAAATTTTGGCAATGCAGTATTTTTTTTCACCAAGCGCCCCTTTAAATCACAGATAAGTACTATGTTCTCAACTTTACTTATCTTTCCTCCGATTTTTGTTTTCATTCACAATATCATCTTTTTAATCTATAACCCCATCCCAATCTCCACATCTTACTTCTTCTTTTTTTCCCCTATATTCCTCCTATTCATGCTGTCCTTTTCTTCTTTCTTCCTAGTTCAATTTTTTTTTTTTTTTTTCCTTTGAATTCTATTGATTTATCGTTTGTTATTTTAATTTCCTTTTGATTATGGGGTTTTTTTTTTTTTTTAAATCCTAGGTATCTGCTGGTTGTGTTGAAGATCTTAACTTTTTGAGTTGATGAATGCTCCAAACTAGGCTGAGTGAGCCATGCCAACTATTTGGCTAATCTGCCTATCTTTTGTCTTTCTAAGAAAAGAATTTGTTTAATCTATTTTTATCTTGAAAATTTAAAGACAGTCACTTGATTAACAAAATTATTATTAAAAAAATAAAAAATAAATAAAAAGATTTGGGAATGAGGTGTTCATGGAGTTTGGAGTTTGGGAATTGCTGTAAAACGGTGTCATATAGACTCTGCAGTTAATTTGTGTTATGAGTTTTGGGCAAAATGACTCTATTTAAGGGCTGATTTAGCACCCAAGAAAATATATATATATATATATATATATATATATATATCAACATGATGAGAAGTCACTTAACAGCCAAAACTAACAGATTGTGTGATTTTGCTAACAAAACCAAACTTTAAAGTGCAAAATGAAGTTTCTCAAACTTTAGGGTTTAAAATCCAAGCAACCCCAAATTTCAAGAGTGTACTTTGTAATTTATCCAATTATTTAACTAAAAGATAGGGATATTTTAGGAAAAATTATAGAGTCTTCTGGTGGACCACGTCACTTGTCCACTAGGGATGGCAATTTTTCCCCGCCCCGCTTAACCCGCCCCTCCCCGCTTCACCCCGCGCGGGTTTTCCCCGCCCCGCAAAGGTGATGGGGCGGGGATGGGGCAAGATTTTAGCCCCGCACCACGGGGCGGGGCGGGGATGGGTTTAGACTTTTTAGACCCGCCTCGCCCCTCCCCGTCCCCGCCCCACCCGCCCCGCGTTACTAAAAGTTATAATTATAAAATTTTCATACTCTAAAACTCTACTATTTAAACAAACATATTAATATTAGCATATTTTATTCTATCTAATGTGATTTTCTGCCTTTATTTTGTTGTGTTATAGTATGAGATTTTTATTTATTTATTTATTTTAATGATTGTCTTGTTAAACACTTGGATATATTATTCAATTGTTTCTAAAAATTGATTTGATTTGATGGGATAAATTTAGTTGTAATTTCAAGTATATTTTTATTAATGAAATAGGTTTCATTAAAAAAATTGTACTAGTTGTAGGGCAAATTAACAAAAAGTTGAGTTTTACGGGGTGGGGCGGGGCTTCGTGGGGCCTCAAAGGGCGGGGATGGGGTGAGAAAGTATTCTCCGTCATGCGGAGCGGGTTGGGGATGGGGCAAGACAAAACCATACGGGGCGGAGACGAAGACCGCATCCTTCGGCCCCGCCCCGCCCCATTGCCATCCCTATTGTCCACCATTCTACCAAAAAACTTTCATTTATTTAAAATTGCTGAATCAGTAATTAATTTATGTTTAAAAAAAATTTCTAACTAACAATTTTAACAAATGGAAGTTTTTTAGTGAAATGGTGAACCACATCACTTATCCACCATGTGTATCTTATAATTTCTTGTATTTTAGAGAGTTTAAGAATTTATGTGAGGATATTTTAGTACGCAAAATGATGAAATTCAAATAGGAAATCATGTTATTAATAGTATAGATATATGAGATGGGTTACACTTGGCGTAATTTTCTAAATCATTGGATTCAAGTAATCCAATGGTCAAAAAAAGGCATTCATTAATGTCGATATTCTAATTGATCCCATTTATTATCCCTTATTTATGACATTACATACTTATCTCTTAACCCCAAAAAAAAAGGTATACATATCTCTCTCTCTCTCTCTCTCCATGGCCAAGTCGTAGGCAGCAAAAAAAAAAGACAAATTACACTTTACTACTCTAAACTATACACTAATTAAATTACACTTTGCACCATAAACTATTCGAATGCACATTTGGCACGTTAACTATTACACTTATTACATTTTGCACCCCGATATTAGTTTTACCATTAAGTTAGACAAAAATTAATAGTACATGACTTGAACATGATTTTTACTTAAGTGTCACACTACTTAAAGACAAAAACACCCTCTTCACAAACAATTAAAAGCTTATTTCATTACAGTACAGGTACAAATCCAATGATTTCCGCTGAACAAAATACCCATAGCAATAGCATATTTAGCATGTGATTTTTCATTTTAAAAGGAGCAAATGAGCAATAGCAGGATCTCATATGTATCTAGATTGGTTCATATTGTCCCTGATATCCAAATGCTCATGCAGGATCTGCAATGGAGGTCCTTGATTTCCATCAATGATGCGTGCGGGAGAGAGAACTGGAAAAAATAAGGAAAAGTTTTTGTTTTAATTGATTGTGAAGGTAGGTATTTTTGTCTTTTAAATTTGTTCTACCTAAGCAAAAATCACGTGCAAGTCATGTGCTATTAATTTTCGTCTAACTTAATAGAGAAATTAACGTCAGGGTGCCAAGTGTCATAAGTGTAATAGTTTAAGGTGTAAAGTATGCATTCGAATAACTTAAGGTACAAAGTATAATCTAGTATATAATTTAGAGTGGTAAAATGTAATTTTCCAAAAATAAAAAGTCACAATCGAACGATTTTTTTTTCAACAAAATAGCTGTTTCTTAATAAACTAGTCGCTAACCTGTGCAATGCACGGGATAGTTAAATAAAAAAATAATTAATCAACTTCACGGTAAAAGAAAAGGCTAAAGGAATTGATAAGAGGTTGATTTTTCCATCCAAAAAAAAAAAAACTATCTACAAAGAATTACAACTGTTTGTACGTTTACTTAGCTTGGCTCAAAGCCATAATCCAAATTTAATTTTACAACAATAAAAACATACAACTTCATATTAATTGTAAATCAACCTCATTACAGGAATCTAATTTTCGCTCTATTATATTTTTGGAGATCGTGCTCCTAAACATTCAATGTGTCAAGAATTTCAACACTATTGCCACATCTATCGTTTTTCTAGACATTTAATTTACACATAAGCCAATAGCAACTGCAATTAGACAATTTTGACCCAAGCTTTCTCCTTCTAAAATCTCATTTCTTTCCTTTAAACCTGCACATCAAAAGTGATTTCTAGCAAATATTACATTTACACAAAATCTAAGCAACCTAACTCACCTTACATCTTACAATTAAGCTGATAAAATCTTATAATTTCATTTTACAACTATAGCATCTTGCTCATTAAAATGCATATGAGTAGGTTTTGCCTTTTGTAGTTGTGTGCTCTTACTATGCAGAAAAAAGAAAAATAAAAATAAAAACACCTTAGACTTTCTTGGATTTTGACATCTTATAACATTGCACATCATCAAACAAAATCAGCATAAGATAATGGTATTTCTATGAAGTGAACAAATCTGAAATAAAATTAATGTGTAAAATTCTAAATAGAGTTACAATTCAACCGAGCATCAATAATTGCATGAATTAAAAAACTAAAAAAAAAAGATTCAAAAGCAGAACTCAAAGCTTTTTATCATATAAGCAAAATCACAAATTCTCTTTTTAAATGGCCCGCATTTCCTACATTTGTTTACAATAATTGAAAGAATAAAAAGAAAAAAAGCTCTAATTTATTTTGATTCAACTACATGCTAGGACGGTATTATTCTTAGTAATATCATGGTTTACAATTTTGTCAACATGATTCACACACACACATGCGAAAAGAAAGGAGTGAAAGGATGGTAGTCATATCCATAAAACATAATGTGATCACTTAATTTAGTGCCACTGAGCACCCATTCTCTTGCAATAAATTCATCAAAAAATTGATATGCATCTTTGACTAACATTGTTCTTTTCAAAGTAAGGAAAATAACCTCCAAAGACTTTATATGCTTTCTCACCAAAGCATCTCTAATGACGCTAACACAAAATGTGCAGAAAATTATGAAAGCATTAAATGATTAAGAATGATCCATGCATGCTAAGAACTACAATAATACAGAGATATGATCAATACTGGCTAAGAACTACAATAATTCTTTGCATCGGAGTGGTAAAGGTTGAGCATGAGAAAATCAATTCATAGGTATAAATAATTATAGATATAAACATGTTAGGAACTCTATTTTAAAAGAATTCAGCCACAAAAAATTACAAAAGGCTACAAATATAATTCCTATGTCAGTATTTGTTGTTGAAATTGTAACTTGGTCTAAAATATAAGTTATATAACTCAGTTATATATGATTATGCAAGATGGGCATGGTATTAGATATTATAAATTTGAGGAAGAGATTTAGAGAGAGGGTTGAGAGAGACTTAACAAATAGCAAGCTTTAATGAATGCCTCTATCATTATGCAAAATCAAATGGCATATTGCATATTTTTAAATGAATTTTAAGTTGGATGATACAAAAAATATTTATATATATATATATATATATATTTCAATACCAATGATGTAAACTTTTTTTTTCCTGCAAAAGAAACAAAAACGTTGAATTTATGGCTTGAGTGAAACTTACAAAATACAAATTGTGTTTGAACAAAGTAAATTAACCAAACAAACTCTTAGAATCATAAGGAAGAAAGGACAAACACAAGCATCAAATCATCAACAACAGGTTATTAGCTTCCAAAATTAAAACTTTAACTCCTAATCCTTTACAGCTAAGACATAGGCATAAGTCCACGCTAATCTCAAAAAAACCTAAGTACAAAAGCTGTTGCTCTTGGCCTAATATGCGGAGCACTTATCCTAAAATAAGTAAGATTGTTGAAAATAATAACATGTAGATAGTCTTTCAATTGAAATTCTTACCTCAGGTTTAGAATTTGCTCTTCAAAGAAGGCTGGCTTCAATCGCAGATTCTTTGATTTTAGCACTGGAATTCAGATTTTGCTCTCCAATCTCCAATCAATCTCTCAAGAGAATGAGTCGCATAATAGGTCAAGTCGGGGCCATGGGTATTAAATCTTCTTAGGTTTATTAGGTTTTATGTATTATCGGGTCTTAGAGAAAAAAAAAATTAGAATTTTTGGCTGGCTTCAATTGCAGATTTCTTTGATTTTAGCGCTGGGATTCAAATTTTGCTCTCCAATCTCCAATCAATCTCTCAAGAGAATGAGTCGCATAATGGTCAAGTTGGGGCCATGGGTATTAAATCTTCTTATGTTTATTAGGTTTTATGTATTATTGGGTTTTAGAGAAAAAAAAAATCAGAATTTTTGGTTTTTTTTTTTAAATGATGCTGACGTGGAAAATTGTGGTGCTAGCAAAAGTTTTGGTTTTATATATATATAAAGATTAGAATACAATTATCTATCAAAATGAAACTCAAAGCTCTTTTATATCTTGAGAATTATCTATAGTTATTTTTTACTAAAAGCTACCAAAATTCCCTCTTCAATGTATAAAATTAATTAGTCCCTCAAAAACCTTACATTTTGTTGTGAAATTTGGTTTTTTGACAACATGATGTTTAATGCATACAGATGCAAACCACAAACACTCACACACACACACACACACATATATATACATGTTTCATGTGACATGACTTTGGTCTATGTTAAAAATTTTAATAATTTTCTATATTGAAATTGTTTTTTTATAAACCCACTATTTAATTATATTCTCTTTTTATATCCATCATTCTTGTAAAATATTAAGATTATCAAAGATAAAAAACTATCTTATCAAAAAAAAGGTTTAAATTTTAAGCTTTTTATATTTTAAAATTGTGCACAAAATATGAATTTATATATTGCATAGTAATGTCACATTCGATAATAGGATTTTTAAAATATTAATCCAAAGCTATTTTAATAGTGTAAAATTAACAAAAAGCTATCCAAGATGCAATTACATATAACCTTATATGTAGACCAAAGTTAAATGAAGGTTATTTTACAAAGGTTATAGTTATAAATGAAGTAAATTAGGTGTTTGTGCAAAAGAAAAAGGTAATGGCTTTTAAGAGAAATAAATGGTACAAAAATACAAATTTATTCAAAATGGAAAATTGTAAAAGAAATGCATGGAGAGATTACTAATTAAACTACAAAACTCTTGGTAATACACGAGTTATTGTTTTAGAGAGATGGAGAAAGCTCTTGGCAATGCATAGGGTATAGTTTTAGAGAGATGGAGGGGAAAGGACACACTAACCCGATGCCTACAACAATCAAGGCCGGAGGCATACATTGACTACCCACAATTTAAATATATTTATATATAAATATATATATATATATATATATATATATATATTAGTGTTATATATGTGTGTACTAATTTTAGCAATTTTATTCTATAAAATTACATTTTGCCTCCCTTAACAAAATAATTGATTCTTTTCTTTTCTTTTTGAGAAAGAATAATTAATTCTTTTTTAGAGTAATGTTATAGCAACAAACTTATCTATAATATTTTTACAAACCATTGAGGTACAAATTCTTACTGATTTGCATTTAGACTCGCCACTTACATCATTTTTTTTTACTTACTAATAACCACTCTTCATATCAGCAATATGTAAAAAAATTTGTAACTAGCATTTTCTTCATGTTAAAGGCCGTTAAAAAATTTATAAGTTTAAAATCTAAAACAAAATATACAAGCCCAAAAGAATTAGCATAACAAAAAAAATTACCAATAAAAAAATTAAGTCCAATTAACCAATTTTACTCAAAACAAACAACCAACCCGTTAAAAATTTATAAAAAAAAAATAATAAAAAAATTAAAAAAAAAATTGTCTTTACCCAGTATCAGACACATGCAAAAATAGAATAAAAAAAATTTCTCAACAATTAAAATGCAGCAGAGCCAAAGATCAGAGCCACCCCCTAAACTCCGAGTTCTAGTTCTCGGAGTTTAACCGTATGACCTAATCAAACTTCTTAGACTACATGGTTTTGTTGTGACATTCAATCCAAATAAAATTTGTAGAACCATTTAACTTTTTTCATGTATTCCAATTTCCAATTTACATTTCTACTTAATTTATAAAAAAATTCCAGAGTCCTCTGAAGAATAAAATAATATTTGTATGGTTATTTTGAAGAAAAATAAAGGGAGAGATGAGTAAATATGGGGAGATTTTAAAAGGAAATTAAGAAAATGAGAAAACTTGTTAGTATTTTTTTAAAAAAAATATTAAGTATCCGTTTGGATACACGTCCATGTCCCAGCATTTGGCATTTTGGCCTTTTTTTAATCTTTTTTTTTTTTTTTTGAGAAGTCAATTTTCACGTGATTATGCATTGTTCAGTGGATCCCATGCACTGTTCATGGGACCTACAAACCTCTTTTTCAACAAAACTTTCATTAAAAATGGGTCTCATAACACTATTTACATATTTAAAAATTATTTTGCTATAGTGTTTTCAATTTTCAGCAAAATAAACAATATCCAAACGGACCCTAACCTGAAAGAAATTAATGGAAAAGATAGATCATAATGGAAATATGTAAAGAAATATATATATATATATATATATATATGTAGTGTCCATTTGGGAATAACTTATTTAACTGAAACTGAAAACTTTTTACTGAAAATATTATAAATAAAACTAAAAGATAGCTAAAAGTGTACAGTAGGACTCATAAATAGTATCAAAAAGTATAGTAGGACTTATAATTAGTAACAAAAATAAGCTGAATAGTAAAAAAAAACTAGCTTTTTAAGCCATGCCAAACACACACGTAATATAAATTTAATGCATGTTCCAATATAGGAAAATAAACCATGCGACACAAAACACAAACATTTGAGTTTCATTTTCTAATATTGTTGACATCCTCTGAGATGAAAAGGAACAAATACAAGAAGACAGAACACACCAAATAATTCAGAGAATATTCTCACATGGATGATTACAGACTTGCTATAAATTTTGTTCACAGTATGATACACCGCGTTGTGAAATTTCATAATCTAATTTCACAATCTCTCATATATTTGGTTCATGCATGTATAATCTGTAGTACAAAATTTGCTAAAAATTCCGTGTGGCAAGCTATGTTGAATCAAATGGAACCATATTTTCTTTCACTTGTTCTACCTTCTCCTTGAGCATGAACTGGTGGGCCTTCCCAATAGGCTTCACTGGCAAAGGCACTGTTACGATCTGCTGCTCGTGAGTAGCTTTGCCCAGCTCCACTCACCTATTTATAGGTCCATAAATTCAACTAACTGTTAGAAATTTGAACATGAAATGGCAGAATATACGCATACTAATCAAAGTCAGAACAGCAATAGACTATCAATTGATCGGAGTTGCCTTTGCTTTTTACAAGCCCGATACCATTTTAGACTAACATCACATAATAATGTCAAACACCTTTTTTCATAATGCAGCATCAATTTAAGATAGTCAGCAGCGGTACCATTACTAATTCAGGGTAGAGACAGAGCTCCCCTCAAGAAACTATTAATATTTCTATTTTAAACAATATTTAGTCAAATAATAAGAAATTTCCACGTGTAGCTATCCAAGCAGACCCTTATATTTAATGATTAATCAATATCAATTTAATAATTGACCACGGCTGAATCTAAGAGTTCCAGTTACATAATTGCCCTAGATATCGTAAACTTACAGTTTCCAAGCAGGCAGATAAAATTGCCATGCCAGGCAACGCATCAATTCCATGCTGCATGTAACCAAAAACATGAATAGATATTGTAGAAATCTATATTTGTAAAATAACAAAAATAGGAAACTAAAGGACCATTTAATACTTGTAAGTAAAAGCTAAACAGCTTACCAGGCGTTCCACTCGAGTATTGTAAATGAATCCTCCACAACAAAACAATGAGGATAAAACAATGAATCTGCTCCAAGCCAAATTCAAATGTGTCCAAACATCAATATTCAGATAGTAAAAAGATAGCCAAAAGGATTTATAACATGCAAGTAGGAAGACAGAGATCAATACTTGCTTCAAAAAAGTATTAAAAGGAGTGAAATTACTACTGCATCACATGCAACTTCAGGCCATACAAAGTCATGAACTAGCCAAAGGTATATTCTCATATTACAAGTTCTAAGCCTTTTTTTTCAGTGAATATGCATGCTCAAAGCATATCAAAATCAGTCTTTAGGTTGGGAAAATGTGCCTACATAACACCAACCGCATATTATGCAGATACCTGCATCACATGCTTTAGTTATTTTACTTCTCATAATTAAGCATATACTCTTTGCACTTGTCAAATGAAAAAAAATATATATATTTACAGTGGAGCAAGCCATACATGCAGGATGTCACTCCAAACAAAGCCCACCCTCTTGTCCCGTCTTCCCTTTGATCTTGCCTATATTCTGCAAATGAACAACAGGACTAGGTTTTTGAAGAACTGAGAGGTTGAACGTGAAAACAATCAAACAGAAACTGAAACTGAACCAAACACATCAGGGGCTTTCAGTCAATATTGTGTACAGCTGCTATTTAGCTCAATAACAAATTTTTACCCTCTGTCTCACCTTTACTTATTGCCATTTTAGAGACAAGTGGCATTGCATAACAAATTTGGAAAGGGTAAACTTGGGTACAATACCTAAAGTTCATTGCATTAACTTCCCCAATTAAATTTAAACACATAGTTTTATTGAATTTAATTGTCCTAGGAAAAAGACAACATTGTTTGTGTTTAATCTCCAGAACTCGTTAAATTGAAATAGGTTTTTCTAACTTGGATGTCTGTTACTTCTGATGTCTGCAAGTCTTCCTTTTTGGATTTCTTGGACAGGATTAGCTTTATTGAGCTTTTTATTATTCTTCCTTTTTTTCTCCCTTATCTTTACCTTGGGTGTAGGGTGGGGGATGTTAACCCCTTGTAGGCTTCCTGTGAATTGGGGTCTCCCATTTTTTTTCTTTTTTGACAAAATTACTATCAAGAAATTAATCAGTTGGTTCTTTTTCTTGAATTTTATAGTGATTATTAAAATGTTGATAAATCCAAGAGGGAGAGAGAGAGAGTGGTTCCCTTGATGAAAGAAATATGAGCTTACCACACATTTTTGTTAGAATGAACTGAATGGGCTCATAACCCTCTACTGGAATAGTGATATTAACTTCATAAGGAGTATCACGGGCCTTCTCACCTGAAGAGATAAAAAGGAATAATGTTGAACAATAAGATTAGAAGGCTATGCATTGTAAAGATAGTACTGCAGCAAGAATCCATACATCTCCAATCCACAATCAACACCGTGGGCGACAAAGTTGTAGGAGGTTTCCCTGTTGCCCCTGAGCCTGATAATGAAACCTCCAGGCCATTTTCTGGAAAAACCTGGAAGCAGTGAAATAAATATAGGATATTAGGCAGATATATTACTTAATAACAGGCTTCCCACCAACTGGAACAGCAAGAAGTAGAGTGCATTAATTTTTTTTTTGGATAAATTAAACATAAAATTGTTTTAAAAAGTAGAGTACCTTAATAATAGGCTTCCGCGCCAAATTCGAAAGAGAAGCAATCGCGGTCATATAAAGGGCTACATGAACCTGTTCAGTCCTAAAGCTGTAAAGGGCAATATATTATTCTTAAAATTATTAGGAGGGAAAAAACCCTTCTATGTATGAAGCACCAATTCAGTACAACCGATTACAGAAGTTAGAAAAAAAACAAAAACAAAAACAAAAACAAAAACAAAAAAAAAAAACAAAAAAAACAAACAAACAAACAAACAAAAAAAACAAAAAACAAAAAACAAAAAACAAAAACAAAACAAAAAAAACAAGGCAAAGCAGAACAACTCACAGAAAGATCACACACCTGAAATCATGGTGAGACTTTTCAAATCCCAGTTGAGTCATGCCATTGTAAACCTACAAGTTCATCAAATGTAATTGTTTTTCTTTTCTTTTTGCTGAGTACATCTTCCCTTTGACAATACCAAATAATATACATCACTCAACATAGCACAGTCTCTTACAATTTCCCATGATCGTGGATGAAAACCAACAGTGAAGCCCTCAAATACCCGTGGACCTGGTCTCTCACATGGAATGGCAAGTTCAACCAAAACTCTGACACAATCAGAAACAACCACAATTATCAAGAAGTTGAAACATCAGATAGGAAATGAGATATAAAATGGAAAGAATTATCCAATGTCTTAAAGCAATATAATAATGATTATTGAAGCAAATGAGTAACTAACACCAGCATTGTAATATCATTAATATCTCTTTTTGACTTATGATACTCATTAAATATTATAACTTGAGAAATTTCTCAATTTAACATATTGCTAAATGGTTATTAGTCATTACTTTAATTGGTTTATTTTAAAAAGAGAAACCCTATGGATTTATGTAACTTTTTTATCAAATTTAGGAGGGTGTGCAAACAGGGAATCAGCCTCCTTGTAAGGCTGTCTACCAATCATCTCTCCTAGACCTAGCAAAAGTGGAAGCTTTATGCACTGGGTACTACCTTTAAGGGTGTGCAAAATTTAACAGAGTGAAACTTGAGCTTGCATTTCTATAATTTGGATCTGTTACATCCTGCCCATGACAGGAATAGTTTAGAGGTTTCCCAGTTGGTTCTGAAATGCCACATCAGTTACAAGAATAATAAGGAGATGACTTCCTATTATAGTGTTAATCTCAGATTGATAAGAAAAGAAGTAGGGAGGAGTGTGATGGTCCCTATAAATAGAGTAGTAGTGTAGTTGTTGTGTGTGAGAATTAGAAGACAAAGCTTGTCTAGTGAGAGAGTTAGAATTCCAAGTTTTGTCTAGTATGTTAATCTGAGAGCACCTCTTGGTGTTTTGTGATTAAGGTTAGTTTATATTTGTGAGAGTTAGTGAGAATCTATGATTGTAATAATCCATATCATTGATAATGAATTTTTTGTTGGCTTTACTCATATATGTAGGCATAGAGTTTGTTGAACCACGTTAACTGGTGTGTTTTTTGTGGTGTTGGAATTGTACTTTTTTTTTCTTGTTGTTCTTAACAAATTGGTATCAGAACTATTGGTTTGTTCTCCTGGAGATGGCAAACACAAAGTTTGAGGTGAAGCCCTCCTATGGGAAAAATAATTTTAGTTTTGGCAAAGCACTATCAAAGATATCTTGATGCAATCAGGATTCATTAAGGCATTGTATGAGAAGTTGACAAAGCCAGCCACTATGTCCAATGATGAATGAGCAAAACTTGGATACTTTCCCTTGAGTCTTGTCCCAAAGGTAAAATTATAGCATGTGAAACTTCTCCCCAAGAACCACTTACAAATTGTTTGTACTTGATAAAAGAGTTTGTGTCATTTGCACATGGAGAGAGGAACTAAGATTAGAATCATCAGAATGCTTTTAATATATTGACTACTTAGTTGTCGGGCATGGAGGCTAAAATTGGGGAGGAGGATCAAGCCTTATTGCGTTTAACCTCATTCCACCTTTGTATGATAATCTAGTCATTACATTGTTTGTCGATAAGGAGGCACTCAAGTTAAAAAGAGGTGATATCAGTTCTCCTAGAGAAGTTCAAGAAGAATAATTCAGAAGTTGGGAAGTTCGAATCAAGTCATGGTAGGAATATGTCACGCGACTTGGGGAGAATTTTGACAGAAATAATTCGAGATCAAAATCTAGACCAAAGAAGGATATAAATGGCATGGAGTGCTATTATTATCATGAGATGGGACATTATCAATATCAATGCAAGAAATTGAGAGCTGAGTTAGGGAGATTCAAGTAAAGCTGTGATAGTCATAAGTTTGTAGATGCAATGATTAGTACAGAATATAGTGAAGATGAAGACAGTGGTGATGTTTTTATGGTTAATTAAGGTGGATTCAACATAAAAAGGGTTATATATTTTTCTTGTTGCTTTCATTGGAATAAAGTTTGGTTGGACATGAACAAGGCTTGTAATAAAGGTTTGTTACATTGACTAATAATATGGAACACAAAATTATAGGTACAAGTATGGTAAAAATTAGAATGTTTGATAGGAATGTGAAAACTTTGGGTTATGTCAGACATGTGCCCCAACTTCAAAGAAATTTAATTTCTTTAGTCTTGCTAGATTCTGCAAGAGGTGGAATTACAAAAGTTACTAAAAGTACTTTGGTGGTGACGAAGGGAGATAAGACTTTCAAGAATTTGTACAAGTTGATTAGCGATACAATTAAAGGTGTACCACATGGTTGAGTGCATAAAAGAGCAAAAGGTAGGAAAGAGCTTTTGGGCTGAAATAGGCACTAGTGCAAATATCTGAAGCTGAAGACTTGTCAAATCTTTTCCGCACAAAGTAGTTTATAGGTTTCGTGGTTGGTTTTTGAATCCCTTATCGGTTAGAAGAATAATAAAGAGATGAGTTCCTATTAAAGTGCTAATCCTTATTGATTAAAAAAATAATAAAATAATGGAATAGTTTAATAAAATTAGAGGGTGTGATAGTCACTGTAAATAGAGTGGTGGTGAAGTCTTTGTGTGTTTGAGAGTTGGAAGACAAAGTTTTGTTGTCTAGTATATTTGTGTGTGAGCACTTTAGAGTGTATTGGGAATTTGAGTTAATTTATGTTCGTGAGTGTTGTTGTAATCCTTATCATTGAATGAGGTTTTTTGGGCTGCCATTACTTGTGGATGTAGGCATACATTTTACCAAAGCATGTTCAATTCCATGTCTTGAGTTGCTTGCCTTTTATTGTTTTGCGTGCTTTTCACAACAGCAAACAAGTATACTTAACATGTCTTGATACTTTGTATTTTCCAATTCATTCGTTTTTGGTAAAGATGGAATCATAAAAGCTTTAGCAATCAAGAATATGTCTCCCCTAGTCAGAGTTACATACTTTCTGCAAATAGCACTCATTACTTTCAAATAAAGAGGCCTTTAAGATCCCCATAATCATGCATCTTCAGCATATCAAGTCCAAAGTGCAAGCATTTGTAACATAGAGGTAGCAGTTCACTGAATTATATATCAAGAATCAACGCTAAATAACAGGAAAAGAAGAAGAAAAAGATGATGAATACAACGAAACTCAAGGTACAGTGTAGAAGACCTGCAAGTCGACTCATAAGTAACATTGCATATGCATCCAAGCCCACCTGAGATGAGACAACAAAGATAAATGCATGGGCCTTAAGTTACTTATATGTATGAATCTTATATTTACAGAGGCAACATAAATTTAGAGGTACAGAAGCAATATAACATGTATAAAAAAATGAAAAATTGTATATTGTAGAAAGCAAAACAAAGATTGCACCAAAATGAAATGATCCAATAACTTAAAGCAACCTGTCCCCTATCTTTCAGGATCAGAAATTCATATATAATACATGTTGAACAAAAATATTAAGTGGTGATATATCATCGCATGACATGCAAAAGATTTCAAGGGGAAAATTCATCATAAAAGTATGGTTGCAACATGCCATTCAAGCTTATCAAATAGAATAATGAACCAGTCACAAATAGGGCCCATATCATCAATTTCACTCAAGAAGATGTGCTTTATAACCAACATCAAGTTCTTTCGCATATACAGCTAAAAGAAACAACCAATATAGGTTGATAAAAATACAGAAGCTAGCTAACTTGCTGTTGCCCAGGTGGTAAAATGTCTTTAGAAAAGACAAATAATACCTTACCAATAATGTGCCACATACAAAGCTTGTCTTACTATTCTAACTTTTTATAAGTCCTTCTATAGAATTTCTAATTTGATCAATTTAATTATTCTATTAGATATCATGAACTTGCAAATCAATTCTGCTACAAACAACTAGACATAGGGTTATCAACATTACAGAAATTCATGAATTATCACATATTAATGAGGTCACGTCTCCTTGTGTAAGAAGCAACTACACATTGAAACTTGGAAATGAAGAGCTCACAGACCTTTACATTCTCCATTTAAACAACTTCCACATATAATATTTACCTGAAATTACACAAAAGAATACACTGAGGGAGTGGGTAGAACAAGAGAGTTTGACCAAAAGAAATGGGAACTTACAGAATTCTATGAATTTACCAACATAAAAGAATAGTTTAAATAAAACCAACCTGAGCTGTACGTCCCATTTTGTCATAACTCTGCTCACAATTCATCAGGTCGCCATTGAAGAAGTCCTAGATATACAGAGAAATAATGATAAATAAGACGATCATGTTTACAAATTTGGCAACTTATCCATGAAGACATTAGGTCTAAATTTCTAACAAGAACAGTGTGAAAACTTCAACAAGAATAGTTTAATCTGGAAACCATTACAGAAATGTCTGACTTCCTTCTGCTTGTAAGCCAAGAGTGTGATGGCACAATATGCTAAAGAAAGAGAGAGTGGAGAAGCAGTGATAACAGTCTAAAAAACAAACCAAAAGTAGTCATTACCATTCAAATCATATAAAATATTTCTTATTGCAATTGGGTTCATGGAACTTTAGCTGCTATACTATTAGAATTCTGGAGCTCTGCTGTGCTCTATGAGCAGGAGCCAAGCAGGCTCCTATATCATAATATTGATAATTTTACTGAAAAAGTAAAGATATGCAGTCCTTTTTGCAGTTCTGCTTCTTCTGTTGTTGATTCTTTTACAGATTCAACATCAACTTGATAGTCATCTTAACCACCCTCCCCCACCACAGGAAATAAATAAATAAATACAGTGACAATCTGGTACAGCTCTTTCCCACAGTAGAAAACGAATTGCAATGCACAGAAAGTGCTACATACATTACTCATGCTTATAATTACAAGGTTTCTCAAAATGCTGTTCAGGTTGAAATACAGCTTACTTGAACAAAGTCAACTTTCCCCGAACTAGTAACGAAGTAGTTGAGCTTATCAAATCGGCCAAAATCTACATATCCCTGCATAAGTATAAGCACATTCACACCATGTGAATCATATTTGTTAAAGAGAAGAATATGCAGGAAGTTTTTATTTTTGTGTGTGTATAAGTAAAGAAAATGCAGGAAGCATACAGTGACAAAGAATTTCTTTTTCCTTTTTCACCATATAGCAATTCATAAGCGCACACAACTCTGATATTATCTAACATTACAATATATATGATCCTCATGAATGATTCTTAAAACTGTCAATGAGCTCTAGCTCAACTAGCACTTCCTCCTTCCATAAAAATGGGACGGAGTGTAAGATCATGAGTACATAACTCACAGCTTGTGTAATTTTCTAATACAGAAAAAATGAATGATATTTTAAACCAATCAATTTTACTTGAACAAAAGGCCATGACACAATGGAACAAGATGCAGTTGTTACAAGGATTTATGTGAATGGACCGAAAAGACTCATATTTATGCATCTTTATCAATGTCAAGTGTGCAGAAAAGCCAAGTCTCATGCATCACAGCTTATATTATTCCCCTTGTCACATTTAGACTAACAAAAATGGACTCTTTATGCAGGGGGCACCTGTCTTCTATATTTATCATCCATGCTTGAAATAAAGCTAATCCAATCAACCTAGAACCTGAATTTCCCTTTTCAATTATCTATTTGAATATATTCATGTGTGTATTTAAATCATGTAATTTCAGTTTAATTAAGAGTACTATGTCATGGCATTGATTTTCTTGTCATACTTAAGATTCGTCCTCATATGCATGAATTATGCATGCTCTTAAGTACTAAACACAACAAGACTGAATATAAAGTTTCTAATTATTCACCGATTAACTAGGGAATGAACAGAATCACGACTAAGTACAGTGCAAAAACTTAATCGCCACTCAATTGTAGAAGCAATTAATATCTTGTGAGTCAAGCAAAATTTGAAGAAATTGAACTGACCTAATAATGAAAATTTAATGTAATTCTTGTTTTGTTAGCTATCAGTTTCCTGAGTGTCAGTTGTAAACTTGGAATAAATGGGTTAGGCCAGGTGCCTTAAGTTCAAGAGGTAATCAACCACAACATGCTATGAAATTATTTCCAGACTGAAATCATAAGTATCTGCATTAAGTGAATAAAAACATATACTATAACATAAAAATAAAATATAAAAAATTTGACAAAATGGAAACATAAGGATAGAGTATTTCAGAACTCGGTAGTAAGGACTACCTTTTGTGATCTACTCTCCACATCTTTGCAAAATCGAACCACCAAGTCAGAGTCCTGCAGCAGGACAAACACAAAATGTAAAACCCTCCAGAATCGAAAATCTATGGACCATTCATTCAGATATGGTAACACATTACCTTCCCTTCATATTGAAAAACCTGCCCAACCCAGCCACTCTGATAATTAAAAGCTCAAGATAAAACAACTTTATCACACACTTTCATCTCTAGTGGACACATAGCATTAGCTAAAACCAGTTCATCAATAATAGCGGACCTAAACAAAGCTCGTCTTAAAACAATTCACATATAATTTTATTGATACTTAAAATGTATGCAGGATACGAAATCGAGAATGTGACTAGAGTTATCAAGAACGTAGCAATTGGAACTCGGTACCGCAACCGAGGCAGCCCCGAGTGCCTGTAAAAGAACAGCTGAAACCAAATGAAGATTTGCATATCAGACACAACAAAGAGAAGCATATCTCAATAATAATATTAATAATAAAAAAAAATAGCAAAGATTTCACGTACTTGTGCTGATTATGAGTAACCAAGATAGATAATGCATGTCTAGAAAATCCACTTGGTGAGCTGAGAAAAAAGAAGTATAGAATGAGAAAACCTAAATTGGCTTTAGAGAGATTGTCGCTACTGAAACTTCAATAGATTGCAGTTCTCTGAATCGTAACAAGAAGAATTGTGGATTATGAATTGAAACCCCAAATACCTGGAAAGTAGCGAGTGGCTTTTGTCCTTTTGCTTTTGGCTGAGATCAATCAGGAAACCAGCTCCGGTATTGAAAAATGTGTTGCGACTGCCCAGCTTTCTCTTAGCTTGACTGGGATCTTTAATGCCAAAAATACCCTTGCGATTACGCGATGCATTGTTCTGTTGGCTCCCGCCAGCACCCGCCAAGTAAACAGAATTAATTAATGCCAATTATGCGATGCATTTTTTTTTTTAAGCTGAAGGAACAGAATTAGGTAAAGTTCATCAAAAATAACAGAATTAGGTAAATTTATGTATTAAATTTCGGCAAAATTTGACAAAAAGCATGTTTTTAAGAAAAAACTTAGAAAAGTAGCTCAGAGGCAAAGTTAATTAGTTAAGTAAATTATTTTTGAAACTCGAGTTTGTTAAACTCAAGTTTCAATCAGTATTGGTGCATACGATTTGGAACTCAAGTTTGACAAACTTGAGTTCTAAAAATAGTCTAATTAACTAATTAACTTCAGCCGCATGTTATTTATCAAGAAAATTTCTAAAATGGTACTTGTGGGGATAAATGAGTCGAGTAGGAATATTGGGCAGTGGGCCATGCCCGAGGATGTAGGGTAGCTTGAGGAGGGTTGAACGGTAAGATAAGCTTATAGAGCAAAGGGACGAGGACAAGGACAAGTAGTGACGAACAAAAGTTGTCTCCCAAGGATCCTAACTTCCTCGAGAAACATTGTGGGGGGTGAAGCTCAGTTGCCTAGAGGATACTGTGCAAGAGGGAACTATGTTTCTAAGGATAAGTTTCAGATAAAAGAATTCACAGTGAACTAGGAAATATCGGAGAAAAAGGCTGCCACCATCACAATAAATACTCTGCATCTAACCAACTGGCCACATTTATGTGGAAATGATGCATGAATAGTGATATTGAGCCGTACAACTACACACAAAGGTCTTAGGAGGGCTCTAATGGGACAAGCATCTAGAAGATCACTTATACAATCAACAGATGGAAGGCTAGGATTGAAGATGAATCAAACTATATAAAGAAAAGACCCCTGTGAGAAATGAGCATGCAATAATTGGAAGAGAAAAAGAAAACAAAGAGAACATCTTGTACTTAAAGAAACTTAAGAGAATATAAGAACACTTCAACCTTGGACTTGACCGAGGAGTATTATTCATTTCAAACTGTATTTTCTTATCCGTCTAGTGCAAATCCACTCTCTTGTGGCCTGTACATAGTTTGCTAAGTCTTACCTGTAAAATCCACTTTCTAACAAATATATTGTTTTGGGTTTGTTGGGCCATCATCCCTCTCTAGTGGGCTGAGGGTATAGATCTTGTCCTTACAGTACTATTCAGCAAATTTTGCCATTAAATTTCTTTCTATCAAATATTTATATGAGTTTAAATTCAATTAATCCTCTTTAAAAAAAATCAATTAAGATCTTGTGAAAAATCGTGTTTTACACACTCTTATCTCAACCTTACATGCCAATATTTCATGAATTTATAATATAATACAGTGCCACATAAGTTTTAAGGCACTATTCTGATAAATATTTTTAATTAAATTAACATTTAAATTTTATATTTAAAATTTCCAATAAAATCTTGGCATGTCATGTTTATATTTAAATTCTCCATTTAATGTATAATATATAATTTCATAAGTAAATATATAATCATAATAAATATGCAATGCTATAATATATATAGACATATAGTTCTATTACTATATAAAAACACAACTATACAAAATAAATGTCTATTAGTAACTATCATAATTATAAAATTTGATATTTACAAAAAATTAAAATAATAAAAAAGGAGAGAAAAACCATATCATGTTACTTTCTAGTGCATTGCAAGACGTATCGGCTACAACTAGTTAATGAATAAAATGTATCACAACAAATTTATTCTCATTAATACCTATCTCTTGGATTAGACTAGCCACTATGACTTAAGCTCTGCCCATTACCAATTGCTGTCGTTGTCCCTAGCAATGACTCCCATACTTACCCACCCCTCTCTCTCTCTCTCTCTCTCTTGCTAACTTTCTCATTCTCTCTCTAGTTCTCACACACAAACTCTCTTTAATTAAGAGTCCGTTTGAATAGGCTGTTCACAAAACCTTAACGCACATTTTAGACAAAACGTGATTTGCCAAATCGTTTGGCTCCACAAAAATCTTGCTTTCTTTTCATTTCCTCATTGCTCAAGTTATCTTATGTGCTACTATGGTGTTGTCTTAATACTCTATTTGGTACAAAGGCCCCTCATTATTGGAAGTTTTTTATTCTTTTAAGCTTGTTTGCCATGATCTTCGATGTAGGTAAAATGTTATTGCAAGGTTAGCAATGGTTAGGGTGATGATCACAAGTTTTTATAATTGTTGGTTTAAAGTGCAGGTACCAAAAAATTACAAATTTTATATTGAATTTTTGCCACTTACTCTAAAATTAATAATAAGGAAGTAGTAATGGAAATCTAGTTTTGTTTTGTTATTTATTGGTTTTCTTCCTCGAATTAAAAAGTGTACTATGTCAGTTAAGTTAAGTAAGAGAATAGATTTTTAGTTTCTTTTAATAAAAAAAAAAAAACTATTTATTTTCTTAAAAAAAAAAGAGCCAACTTTTAGGTTATGTTTTCACATAATTAACAAAAAAGTTAATAAAAAAACTAGATTTGTTAATGTATAATATGTAAATAAGTTATCAAAAACTACATATTTCCAAACACACAAGTAAGCTTAAATCTGAGTATTCATAGCGACAGGCCCTCTCCTTTTTGTTGTTCCTCTACGTGGGCTGATCAATAAAAGTACTTAAAAAAAAAAAAAAAGTTATTTTATCAGCCAATTTTGCACTGAAAGTTGAAACATCAATCCCTTACAAGAAATTATATAAAAGATCACGTTACTTATTTGTCATTTCACTAAAAAAAAAAAAAAAAACTACTAATTAATAAGTCGTTTTATGATAAAAAAAAATTTAAATGGAAACCAAAATAGAAATCAATTTCTTTTTTAAGTTGACGGGATAATGGATAAATAACTGGACGGGTAAATTGTTGGATAATATTATTGCCCAAAACAATCTCGAGCCCATAATTTCGACGTAACAAATTGAAAAAGTCAGCCTTTTTTTTCGAGAAAATGAACAAACCTACAATATTCTGATTCTGAAACAGGAAACTTGAAAGAACGCTCTCCCCCTCTCAAAGAGTCAAACAGCGTTAATTCATTTCATACTTCACGCACAGTAGTGTTTTCATTCATTCCAATTCCATTTGCCTATTCTATTCCGAGTTCCAAAAAAAAACATCGAATAAAAACAACCACAGTCAAAAAACACATTCCAATTTCAAAACCCAAACCCCTCTTTACACTTTACAAGTGTCCAATCCACATAGCCAAATGTGCAAAGTCTCCCAATTCGAAACCCTAAAATGCCGAAGCTCCTCCTAACGAAGCTCGCGCGAAACCCTAGAAATGGCGAAGCAGCTGCAGCACTCGCACTCCAACGGTTCTGGTTGGGCGTCGTTGCACTTTCACAAGCGATGGCTCTTGCCTCTCCTTCTTATGCTCTCCATCTCCACCTTGATCGCCTTCTTCATCAGATCCGCCTTCGACTCCTCCTGCGATCGGAGCCACCTCTCTGTATTGGAGAAGCCGGGTAACGTTAAATCGGCCTCGCCGATCGGGAACACGCCGAGTCCACTCGCTTTCATGAAGTCCAAACTCGTCCTCCTTGTCTCCCACGAGCTCTCTCTTTCTGGTACTCTCTCATTCTCGTTCTTGTCTTTGTTTTAGCCAAATTCACTAATTTATCTTCTGCATAACTCAATTGCTTAACTTGTACTACCATTGACTTTGTTTAGAGACAGTGTCTTAGTGTTCAGAACGGTTTGGAATGACTGCAAACCATGTATGTGTGTGTGTGTGTGTGTGTGTGAGAGAGAGAGAGAGAGAGAGAGAGAGAGAGAGAGAGAGAGATTTTTTTTTCATTTTAGACTGTTATTTTATGAGGAAAGAAAAATTTATGTGTGGCAAGTCGCAATTGGTACATTATAAAGTGGAACACGGAAAATAGGACAAAGGATTTTTATTCATTTTTTTGGTAAATATTTCGAGGGGTAGTTGCATTTTTTTCATTGTTGTATATGTTTGTTCACAAACACATTATTACGTTTGAGCTCATCATGTTTGCCACATGGGTATCTTCTTTCACCTTATCTTGTGATTTTAACTATTCATTTCCTTTTTGTTAATTCTCTTTAAGGCGGACCATTGTTGTTGATGGAGCTGGCATTTTTGTTAAGAAGCGTTGGTACCGAAGTTTGTTGGATTACAATCCAAAAGACATCAGAAGCAGATGGGGTGATATATATTTTGGAGCATAAGATGTTGAACCGAGGAGTGCAGGTAATTCCTATAGTGGCTTATATACTTTATGTTTTTCTTTGCTTGTGACTGAAGAATTAAACCTAGGTATACTCCAATTCTTGACACCCATTACTATTTGAGCCAAATTCCAAGTGGCTATATGTTTTTATATTGTTTCTTTTATGATTGTAGAAGCAGTCTGCCTTTCTATTATTCGGCATACTGCTATTGGCCAAATGCTGTAGTTGTTATCTTAAGTAAACCAATCTTGTTATTTGAGTGTTAAAATTTTAATGGTACGGACTTGCAATGTATTAATTGGTGCTAATTTTGAAGGTTTGATTGACTTGTCTAATGTTTTTTGAGTTAGTTTCTAATTATGCCTTCACATAAACATTTTTTTAGGTCTTCTCTGCCAAGGGTCAGGAAGCTATAGACACCGCTCTTAAAGCTGATTTGGTTGTTTTGAACACAGCGGTTGCTGGAAAATGGCTAGATACCATTCTCAAGGAAAATGTTCCTCGTGTTCTCCCGAAGGTGTTGTGGTGGATCCATGAAATGCGAGGTCATTATTTCAAATTGAACTATGTCAAGCACCTTCCTTTGGTTGCTGGTGCTATGATTGATTCACATGTAACAGCAGAATACTGGAAGAATAGGACCCAAGAGCGCTTGAGGTAGGCTTTTAAATTGTTGATGTAAACTTTCTTAGTTTAGTTCTTATAAATGCTGTACTTAGTTGCTCTCTCGTACATATTCTATGTTGGAATATGTTGTTCTAGTTATACTTTTCAAATCTGATGGCTTAGGCACAAGTATGATAAAGCTATGGCATCATGAATGCATAGGTTCTTATCCTAGATGATGCCTAGGCAAGTCAGTATACTTGTATTTTTGGTTCTTATAAAGCCTTTACTTTCAGATATCAAGTTTGAAGAAACGACATTTGAATTATCTTTTTCATTTTATGAAGTGTATTGCTAATTCTTAAAGTCACTACCTCTAAATTTTCCTTTTGTACGGAAGTGTTTAGTATTTTTGGCGGGGTTTTGCATTTTGGCAAGTGATGTAGATAATTTATTACCTTATAAACATAAATATTTCAGGGAGGTTGTCGTCAAATTTGAAAAACAGGGGAAATTTTTCTTTTTTAATAGGTAAGATAAAATTTCATTAAAAAAAGACTACTACATGGAAAAAGAACATGAAAATTGGAAAAACTGGAAAATGGAGTAAGGATACCTAACATATTGATGTAACCCTTTAAGGGCATTTGTTATTATAGAAAGGAGGCAGATATATTCCCATCAACATGTTTCTGATGATAGTGATTCTATTGAGTGCCAATGCAAAAAAAAGAAAGGTGAAAGAGAAAAGTAATTTTTGTTGGAAAATAGTACTTCCTGCCTTCCTGGGACAATTGAAGCCACTAGGTCACTACCTAAATATAACTTTCTGCTTAGGACATGTTCTTTAAGTGAAAATTACCCACTATTGTGGAGCACCTGCTCTTATAATGGTGTCATGTTCAAAGGGAGAAAAAGTTCCTCATCTGATAAGAGTAGTTGATCCACAATAGTGGGTAATTTTCAATTGAAGAACATGTCCCAAGCAGAAAATTACCAACTAATAAAAAATTCCATATGACCCACAATAGTGAATATCATCACCTGCTCTTTGTTTAGGGGTGGCTGTTTCTCCTTTCAAATGATGATACTCGCTCTCTTTTAATTGGTTGCTACCTGTCTGTTTCCATCTAGCTTTGCCTTAATATGGTTATTGAGGTTAGACAATCATCACTTTTGCCAGTATGGTAGTATTCAATGCATATCCTGATGCTCATGACCTTTCAAAGGAAACTTGGTCCATATGGAAATAGAATTTTTTTATTAGAAACTGGCTAATGTTTGGAAAAGAAAAAATCATAACTTGTAGGCTTTGGTTAATAGGTGATGAAGGTCCAACTCAAATTCATTACTAGAACCCACACACACACAATCTCTGATTCAATACAGGTCTGGCAGGTTTGGTGGGTTGAATGGGTCATAAATATTCAAATGCAGCATTCATGTTCTTCTTCCCTCAATTTTTTATATTTTTTCTATAAAATATTAAGGATAACCTTAATATGGTTATTGAGGTTAGACAATCATCACTTTTGCCAGTATGGTAGTATTCAATGCATATCCTGATGCTCATGACCTTTCAAAGGAAACTTGGTCCGTATGGAAATAGAATTTTTTTATTAGAAACTGGCTGATGTTTAGAAAAGCAAAAATCATAACTTGAAGTCTTTGGTTAATAGGTGATGAAAGTCCAACCCAAATTCATTACTAGAACCCCCACACACACAATCTCTGATTCAATACAGGTCTGGCAGGATCTGTGGGTTGAATGGGTCATAAATTTTCAAATGCATCATTCATGTTCTTCTTCCCTCAATTTTTTATTTTTTTTTTATAGTTTTTCTATAAAATATTAAGGATAACCTTATCTAATTATTTTCTTTCTGCAGGATTAAAATGCCTGAGACCTATGTTGTTCACCTTGGAAATAGCAAGGAACTTATGGAAGTTGCTGAAGATGGTGTAGCTAAAAGGGTTTTGCGTGAACATGTCAGGGAGTCTCTTGGAGTGCGAAATGAAGATTTACTATTTGCCATCATAAACAGTAAGCATTCATCACTGATGAGATCACATGCAAGATTTTTGCTATTTCAACTGTTTCTGTACAGATCAAGGCACCTGTCTGTAATTAATGAATGATGTGGTCTCATGCTAGGCTATATTTGTTTACTCTGCCATGGCTTATTTGGTAAATGCTTGACCATAATTGCATGTTTGCTAGTGCTAATTTCTTTTTCATATGTGGTTGCTTCTATTGTGCATGAGAAATTTCTGTTACTTACCATCACATCCTTTACCCCACCTCCTTTACCCTCTTTCACAAAAAAAAAAAAAAAAAAGGAGGGAAAATTAATACCAAAAGAATGCTTCTTAGGTTTATGCTAGTTATTGGTATTTGCATAGCTCATTGAAACTAAATTACTCAATATAACTACAGGTGTATCACGTGGAAAAGGCCAGGATCTGTTTCTGCGTTCATTCTATGAAAGCTTGCAATTGATCCAAGAAAAGAAGTTGCAGGTGCCAACAATGCATGCAGTAATTGTTGGAAGTGACATGACTGCTCAGACTAAGTTTGAATCAGAATTACGTAATTTTGTAGTGCTGAAGAAAATTCAAGATCGAGTTCACTTTGTAAATAAAACTCTAACAGTAGCCCCTTATCTAGCTGCGATTGATGTTCTTGTGCAGAATTCCCAGGTAATCTTCCTATGCTCATAGCATTCTCTCTCTCACCTGCTGCTTTTTGTGGAAGGCACTTGCCATCACATCATTGCCTGACCCCTCGCTCTACATTAGTGGATTTGTTATGTATCTCATATTGCTTCTTTGTTTGTTGTTCTTTTTGCAATTATCATGTGTACATTGGTTATTTCTGTTTTGATGGTTGATTCTAAACAACAGCAACAGCATCATTATGAGGCTAATGGTGGATAAAGTTGCTGTCAATTAACATTACAATATTAGTCTATCCTCTTTTTTTCTTTTTCTTTTTTTCTTTTTTTTTTTTTATAATTTAAAATAGATTTTCCTTAGAACAAATAAGTGAGATTACATTTATGATTATTATGTGTTGATGCATCCTTGTTCCCTACTAGGAATTAGTCCTTTCTTTTCCTTTTTACCTTTTCTTTTTCAAAAAATTTGTTCTTATTCTATGTAGGCACGTGGAGAGTGCTTTGGTAGGATAACCATCGAAGCTATGGCATTTCAGCTGCCTGTACTGGTAATTAATTCCATTTTTTTACTTTTCAATATGCATCTCCTAAGGCTCTAGCTAGAATTCTTATCTGAATCTGAAGCACTAACGGAATATATTGTTGCTTTATTTTCAAAACCTTTGTCAGGGAACAGCGGCAGGTGGCACCACAGAGATTGTAGTGAATGGGACAACAGGTTTGTTGCATCCTATTGGGAAAGAAGGGATTACTCCACTTGCCAAAAATATTGTCAAACTCGCTACTCATGTTGAGAGGAGGCTCACGATGGGGAAGAGAGGCTACAAGAGGGTCAAAGAAATGTTTTTAGAGCACCACATGGCTCATCGAATTGCTGCAGTTCTGAAGGAAGTGTTGCATAAGTCAAAGACCAGCTCACATTCTTGATGCTTTGGAAGGCCCCTTAACTGTCAAGTAGAACCCTATGTGTTTAAGCTAAATTGAGAGATCAATATTCTTGTGGTAGTGGCCAAAACCTACCCCAGGTTGCCTTCTATACTCCGAATTTTGAAAGGGCTGTAGATTATGTATAGATAAGAAATTGAGCTAGTGGCCTGTTCATATAGTTTTTGTATAGCATGGGAAATTTTTATTCTTATAGTTTGTCATCTCATGGCAATAGGCCAATGATTTGAAACTGATTTCAAAATTACAAAATGCTTCTCCTTATTATTTTCTAATTGCTATGGTGTGCTTGATTAATGCATCAGTTCTGGCATTATGGACATGTTTCTTCTCTGGGATCTGCTTTACAAGCATTGTAATGCAAAATGTTGGCAGTTTAATTATGAAGAAACTCTTAGAAAGCCCCAACTTTCACCTAGATGGGCACTATCGTGGCCCCTGCTCGTAGGGTGTAGTTGGCCCTTAATCTCTTCTTTCTTAAATTACGGTAATGAAGAGAACTTTTTTGATGGAAATGATGGAGAACTTTTTGACTTGAAATGTATGCGGAATTTCTGCTTTTGGTTGTAATACAAGGAAGAAGATGCAATATTATAACCAGCGAGCTGTCCATTGTCGTCTAAATCAAATGGTTTTTTTACATTTTTTTGGATCATGTTTTGCATTCATCAACGATTTTATTTGGAGGGCATTTGCTTACCCTGCATTCGCCTGAGCCAACCTCCCATATCTCAACACTTCTTGAGTGAAATTGACCAATAAATTGGGGTCATTATTATCCCACAAATCATCCGTGATCCAATACCAAGTAGATGTTATCACGTTGCTCCAATTCTGGCGAAAATGGCCAAATATCATCTTTGGCCGAAATAAATAGTGTTCTACCATTGTTTGAGAAATAATTAGTGATTACCACCTTTTTAAAGCTCGAGTTTGTGAAACTTGAGTTTGACATGTAACTTAAGCATCAAAAATCGAGTTTCATAAAAAACTGTCACGGTGGCACCCTCTAACCTGAAATTTAGAATTAAATTTTATGGAACTTGAGTTTACAAAATTCGAGTTTTGTGCTTTTGTATAAATTTCAAGTTCGCTGACGATGAAATTTTCTAATTTTGGGACACCATTTTAAGCTTTTTTTTTGTCAATTTTTCGATCTAGGTCAGAACAAAGCTCCAGTCTCCCTCACTCCTAGACCCTTTCAAATCTCACTAATATATATATATATATATATATATATGTGTGTGTGTGTGTGTACACACAAATACATACATGTATGAAGCTATGAACAGAGAAGGTGAAAAAAAAAGGGCAAGATGAAGCAGTGGCGGTTTTACATGTGAAAGGAGGAGGGGGGGGGGGGGGGTGAGAGGAAGAAAATGAAGAAGAAAAGGAGGAAGAAGAGGACAAACCAGAGAGACCCACGGTATTGCAGCTATTGCTGAGGAACTGAGGAAGAAAGACTGGAAGTAAAAGGAAGACTAAAGGGAATTAATTAAAAGTAGCTGAGGATGTGAGTGCTTTCACATGGATACATATGGGAATTGGGGAAAAAGTAAATAGGTGGAACTTTCAAGTTACAAGAAGATTCATTCTTTAGAAATACCCAAAATGTTAGTGTTATTTAAAAAAGAACCAGTTAAATGTTTTTTCAATAACAATCTTTTTAAAGAACTCGAGCTTCAAGAGCTCAAGTTTTATATTACAGGCATGGTGTCACATATTTTTGGAACTCTATTTTCATAAACTCAAGTTTCAAGACAATGGTAAATTGCTAAATATTTCGTATATAATGGTATAACATTAATTATTTCGGCCAAATATAGTATTTGGCCATTTTGCCCTCCAACTCCAACCTATACGCTTCTAAGCAACTCCTCCTTTGAGATAGAACACGCCAAAATCCTTCAGAGATGGCCCTTGAATATATTTGGCCATTTTTGCCCTCCAACTCCAACCTATATGCTTCTAAGCAACTCCTCCTTTGAGATAGAACACGCCAAAATCCTTCAGAGATGGCCCTTGAACAAGTCATATTGTTCCTAGCTAATTATCTCCCTCACTGATACTGCTTGGCCGGAGTCCTTGAGTGCAATGGAAATATACTGAAAGTCGCCATGTTAAGCAACTCCACAATCAACGGTACAAATATGTTGGTTCCCTTATTCAATAGTACACACCCACACCTTGTTCGTGGATTTGAAGTACTTGAAAATGGCCTTAATAGAAGACACCTTGGGCATTCGCGTAAAGCAAATCCTCCCATAATAGTTAGTTGCACAAGGCCACAAGCATTTCACCATGCAACAAGGTATTTTTGGCGTTCAGAGGAAACATATCCTCTCCCCTCAGACACTTGCCTTTTGCCCATGAAACTATATATTCAGAATCATAGCAGCCTGAACAGCATAAACATAAACTGGATAAGAACTGACCAATCAACAAATATAACTCAAACAGCAACTATATGCACTGAAAAGAGTGAAATTACAATCAAGCACTTCTCTGTTGTGGCATTTAGCCTGTAGTTCTACATTTATGATTGTGCAAAGTAATTGTGGACTGGAAAAAAAGTAAAAATTCTTGAGCAAGCTGCTTATTAATAACACATCAATTTTAAGGGAATTTTGGTTGTGAGGGATTATTATCTGGTTTTGCCTGGTTGATGTTGGATTTTGTGAACCAAGTCGTATATAGAAATTGTTTGTGAGGCCCTTTATGGTTGCATATTAGCCTAAGCTTCTGCCTCTCTCTCATCCATCTCAACACTATTTTCATGTGCCTCTTGCTTGTCAATCCTCTCAAACCAACTTCCTGAAAATGATTTAACACGTGAATCAGTCAAAAGCATTTTGAAAATTTGCAGAAGATAAACTTTCGGTGTCAAGAAACTAAGACGGGGAATGCAGAAGGATAGTTAAGGCATGGACAGATCTTGAACGAAAAACATAAAAGAGAAATTCATTGCAAAAAGGAAGAGCAATACGAATAGCACTTCCCAACTTGAGCTAAGCGTTTCTGCCCAATAATCCATATGCATCCAATGCAACAAACCAAAAAGACTATCCTATTGTCATAGGTTCTACAAATGAGACCAAAAACATTCAAATCACAGACTTTCCAAGTTTGCACTATGCTTGATACTACCACACATTTATACAGGTAAACTAATAGCTCATCCTACATTAGAGAAACATAATACGACTTGTGCATAGCATAACCATTGCCATGGCATTCATTTGCTTGACACGGCCTAATCATTTACTTGTCTAATTCTCAACCTGGTGCATACTTGTGATATTGAACTGAATACCAATAACCGTTTACACAATCAACATTTTTCACATCAAGCAGTTTCAAATGGGAATGAACCAACATCTTTTATCCTTTAAATTTGTACAAATCAACTTGACCAAAAACCTCAGAAACTATATTTGAAGCAAAATTGAGAATAGGGTACAACTAATTTTCACAACCCTTGGGATTAAAATTACTGGACTGCCCAATCTCCTTCTCTACAGCCTTTTATGCAATCAAAAAGCCGTTTCTATTAATACTTTTCACAATAAGAACAAAAGATTCATATAAAAGAGAGAAAAAGGAGGAAGATGAAAGTACCTTAACCCGATCCCAGGTGTCGCCAATGGTGAGAGGACCATGCTCCTTGACGATGTCGAATATGACCCTTGTTATGGTCTGAGTTTGCTCCGGTGGAGTTTTCAGCTCTATAGGTTTCATCTTCGGCTTCGGTTTCGTCGCCATATATCTAATCGCCGTCCCAAACATAGTGCTCTCCCCAACCTCAAAGCTCACTATTTTTCAGTCAAACTAAAAGCACCGATCCCAGTATATGAAAATTTTAGTCAGGCACAATTATACAAAAGAAAAAATAAAATTTAGATTGGATAATAGGGACACCGGCTATCAGATTGGGGGAAATGAAGGGAAATGGCAGAAAACAAAAAAAGAGAAAAATAAATTGCATTATAAAAATTAAAATCCTCTTGAAACGCATAGTACAGGGTTTATTGACCTTAGGAATAAAAATGACAAATTAAGATGTCAATCTATGGACAATCTGGCAGAGCATGAACAAATACCAGTTTGAGGGCAAGTTTGCCTAATCTTACTGAAAGCACTAATGACTACTTGCCACGTACTATTTCACAAATTTTTGTCACAACTTTGACGCGGCATATTATGAGCAGTTACTTATTACTTACACATTAACCCACAATTTTTTCTTCATCCCTCATACTTGGCCACATCACAATTGCGGCAAAGAAGTTGGGAATTTTTATTTTTTTTTTCAAAATAACCAAATCCTTAAAACAATTTCATTAATTAGCAAGGTTTTGAAACTATTTAGAAATCTAACAAATCAAGTCCCTTACTGTCGATTTTGCTCTTTGAAATCGAGTCAATAAGAGTCGAGTTTCATACTCGAGAGTCAAACACTCGAGTTCCATATTGAAACAAGCGTGGCACTCACGCACAACAAAGATCCCACAAACCCAAAAACAATAAACCCAAATCTCTCTGTTTTTTGTAGATCCTGCAAACCCAAATTCCACACGATCTTCAGCAAACCCACGCCCTCTGATTTTCAGCAAAAACAACAAACCCAAATCTCTCTGTTTTTTGTCTTCATGGGTTTATGGGTTCCTCTTTCTTTGTTTTTTGTCTTCGTGTTTTGGGTTTTTGTTTGATCTCTTTGCTTTTTTGTCTTCGTTGGTTTCTGTTTTGGGTTCCTCTTTCTCTACTTTTTTTTCTTCGTTGATGTTTGTTTTCTGCTTGTTTGCTTGTGTACGGTGTTTTATGATTTTTGGGTTTTGTTGCAAAACTCGAGTCTCATAGACTCAATTTTCACGGAATTTTCATATAAATCGAGTATGTGATACTCGATTTGTTATATTGCTAAATAGTTTCAAAACCTTACTAACTAATGAAATTGTTTGAGGGATTTGGTTATTTTGAGAGCTAAGGAAATTTGCTATTTAACATTATTTTTGTAACAATTTAGTTAGTTGTCAAGTTTGTAAAACTATTTTACAAACTAGTATCTCAAGGTTTTGAAACTCAAGTTTAGTGAAGGGGTCAAGTTCCTCTCACATAACTCGAGTCTCAATATGTTAGTTTTCTAATATGTTTTTTTTTTTATTTATAGAATTCTAGTATGTTTTTTGAAATTGATCCGAAGTTCCAAACCAAGGGTCTTTTTGTATTTTTATTTCATTTTTTTCCTAGTTTAACTATTCCCTTTGGACGCACCGTTTTGGATGCTCACAAATTCACAAAATTTTCTATCGCGCATTGCTATGCCGCCATCGTTGAGTCTGCGAGCGCTGCACTATCATCAACAGGGAATTGGATTGTGTAATGGTCACTCTCTCCCGCAAATTCTCCATCACAGCTATTCCCAATCCCAGCAAGCTTTTGCAACGACACCCACAAAGTACTACTACTACTCATATCTTCATACCTTTCTCTCAGCTTCAGCAACGAAAGCTTTTCGAGTCACACCTCATCTCTGTTCTCCATGGCTGTACCCACCTCACTCAAATCAAACAAGTCCACGCCCATATCCTCCGTAAGGGTCTCGACCAATGCTGCTACGTTCTCACTAAGCTTATACGTATGCTTACTAAACTCGATGTCCCAGTTCACTCTTACCCTCGTCTTGTATTTCATCAGGTTAAGTACCCAAACCCATTTCTCTGGACTGCACTCATTCGTGGTTACGCTACTCAAGGACCCTTTTCGGAGTCAGTTGTGTTGTATAATCGTATGAGAAGTGAAGGTACTGGGCCAGTGTCTTTTACATTTTCAGCGCTTTTTAAAGCTTGTGGTGCTGTTCTGGATGTGGGTTTGGGGCGTCAGGTTCATGCCCAGACGATTTTGATTGGTGGGTTTGCTTCTGATTTGTATGTTGGTAATACTATGATTGATATGTATGTGAAATGCGGGTTTTTGGAGTGTGCACGCAAGGTGTTTGATGAAATGTCTGAGAGGGATGTGGTTTCTTGGACTGAGTTGATTGTTGCGTATGCTAAGAGTGGGGATATGGATTCTGCGAGGGAATTGTTTAGTGGATTGCCCGTGAAGGATATGGTGGCGTGGACTGCAATGGTCACAGGGTATGCTCAGAATGGTAGGCCGAGGGAGGCTTTGGATTGCTTTCAGAGAATGCAGGATTCGGGTGTGAAGACAGATGAGGTTACAATTGTTGGTGTCATTTCGGCTTGTGCACTACTGGGTGTGGCTAAGTATGCGAACTGGGTTCAGGATGTTGCTGCGAGATATGGATTTGGGCCGACTGAGAATGTTGTTGTGGGATCTGCGTTGATAGATATGTACTCAAAGTGTGGGAGTGTGGAGGAGGCTTATAATATTTTTGAAGGAATGAAGGAAAGGAATGTGTTTTCTTATAGTTCAATGATTGTGGGGTTTGCCATGCATGGTCGTGCGCATGCAGCAATGCAATTGTTTCATGAGATGTTGAAGACTGAGATAAGACCCAACAAGGTCACTTTTATTGGGGTGCTTACAGCATGCAGCCATGCGGGTTTGGTGGAACAAGGTCGGCAATTATTTGCAACCATGGAAAAATGTTTTGGTGTTGCTCCATCAGCAGATCACTATGCTTGCATGGTTGATCTCCTTGGTCGTGCTGGACGCTTGGAAGATGCACTTGAACTTATTGAAACAATGCCGATGGAGCCCCATGGAGGCGTGTGGGGAGCACTGCTTGGAGCTTGTCGCATTTATGGGAATCCTGACATTGCTCAGATTGCTGCTAACCATCTATTTGAACTAGAACCCAATGGTATTGGAAACTATATTTTGCTATCTAATATATATGCATCGGCAAGAAGGTGGGATGATGTTTCAAGGCTGAGAATCTTGATGAGAGAAAAGGGTTTTAAAAAGAATCCTGGATGTAGCTGGGTTGAATCAAAAGAAGGGGTAGTTCATGAGTTTTTTGCAGGTGATATGAACCATCCACAATCCAGTGAGATAAAGTGGGCATTGGCAGATCTTCTGGACAGATTGACGGCTAAAGGGTACCAGCCAAACCTAGGGTCTGTCACTTATGATCTAAGTGATGATGAAAAGAAGCGTATACTAATGAATCACAGTGAGAAGCTAGCTTTGGCATATGGGCTGCTCAGTTCAGATGCAGGTTGCACCATTAAGATCATGAAGAACCTAAGAATATGTGAAGATTGCCATGCATTCATGTGTAGTGCATCCCAAGTCATGGGGAGGGAGATTGTTGTCAGGGATAACATGAGATTTCACCACTTTAGTGATGGGGCATGCTCTTGTGGTAACTATTGGTGATTGATGCTGGAATTTAAATAATGAAGAGGGTGTGACACAAACTTACTAGAATCCTTTTTGTGGAAAACTGGCGGCCATGTGATTGCTTTGGTCATTAATACACAGGCTTCTGAGTTCATATGATATATGCAAGACCATTGCTAGAAGAGTACATTTTTTAATTTGCATTCACCACCTTCTTTTGTGTCTACTACAACCTTTGAGGAGTTTCGACACCTGAAAAAGTAGAGTGAAAACAGTTCAGATTATCTAGACAGTTGCACCTTTTGTGAGACAATGAACTTGCTGTTTTTCCAGGACACAGATCGCCTATCATAAACCTTATTTTGTCTTACTTCAACCCTTGAGGAATTTCTACGCATGACAAAGTAGAGTGACAAAAGTTCAGATCTTCCACACAGTCATTCCTTTGTAAGACAATGAAGTCACTATTTTTTGCAGGACATCGTTAACTTTCCACTGGTGAGTCGATATAATGATAGGCTTGATTGTTTGGAAAGTTATAGTGGTGTAGAATAAGTAATTGATTTTCATCTTGCTAGAAATTTTGAAAGGTGAATTCGTTAGTATTGGCAAAAACAAGAGACAAGTCTGGATCAACCAGTTGTCTAGTCGCTGCAATGTTTAAGCCATTAATATGTAATTAGTATAATTTGATCGATGCACTTAATAGGGGGACAGGTAGAGACTAATGAGTTCAGGAATCAGAGACATCAACTTGGAGGAAATTATTTGTTGGCCCCATACTGCCGATTTTAAAATACAGGTAGCAACAACACAGCAGAGTGGGATGAAGCAAATAATATACTCCACTGAAGTAGATAGAGGCTTTAAAGTTTAGAAGAGAATGAATATAACTCAAGCTATCTTCATTTTCGCATCAATTTTTGGTCCTTCCAATTTTAGTTTACTGATATATGCCAGATTGAATGTTATGTCAAAAGAATCTGATAACTGCATAAATAGAAGATTTTGAAGGAGTATGTGAGCTCAGCAAACATGATTCTTGTCCGCTGCTATATCATTCCCTGCCTATTTGTTTTGCTGGGTGGAAAGTGGAAACTACGCAGTATGCACCCTCAACAAAACAGATACGTCTTGAATTGGCTTTGATTGAAAATACGAGTTGTTAGTCAGTGTAGTGTCTCTCTCTTTCTCTCTCATAAAAAGTGGGAGAAAGGGTTTTAAATTTAAGAGTCTCTTCTATGGAAGAACCCGGCAGTATTACTGAGCTATAAGACTAGCAAATCAATCTATTATTTCGCCTTTGCATAACTTGCCAATGGAACTCAGCTTGTTTCCAAACACCTTATTTTGTAAGAGTTTTTTTTTTTTTTTAGGCAATTGTTGTATGTCAAATTTTTTTTTTTTTTTGGTTGAAATATACTATTGATTTCTGAAGTTTATCTACTAAAACATTTTTTTGTCTATGAGGTTTTAGGGAAGTGTGTAGGCTATTCTAATTTGGGTTTGGTTAGCAATATGAGTTTCTTACATATAAGAGCATCTCCAATAGCGTAGCTAAATGCATAAAAATCTCTATAATAGAGACTGACACCATAAAAATATTCTCCAATGGACTCTATATTCGAAATTTTTTTTTGCTCATGAACAGTAGCTCATCAAGTCTGATGGGCTACTGCTCATTCTTCAAATGTTTTTTTTTTATTATAACTCATCAAGTCTGATGGGCTACTGCTCATTCTTTAAATGTTTTTTTTTGTTATTATAACTCATCAAGTCTGATGGGCTACTGCTCATTCTTCAAATGTTTTTTTTTTATTATAATAATTAGATATTGAATAAAAAAATATTGGAAGATGTGTAGTTGTTAAAAAAAGAATAAATAATGAATGAAGAAATAATATTTAAATGAGATAAAGAATGGGATAGAGAATTTGTTGAAAAATATATTTGAGAAAGTGGATAGTTAAAAGATAAAAGTCACTGTTGTTTCTCCAAACAGTACAAAAATTTGTCTAATGTGCTGGAGATGCTCTAAATTGTAAAGCATAGATTCTTAAAAAAAAAAAAAAAAAAAAAAAAAAAAAATCAAAATCAAAATCGTAAAGCATACAATCCAAATTAACTAATCAATGATCATCCAAAACGGGATGCCTTGACATCACCAATTGTCTGGGACTCATGGGAAGCAAAAAGTATCACACTTCTCTTTCTCAGCATATTACTTAGGAAAAATATTTTTTCATACTCGTTCATGTCTACTATTTCACATATATATCCCCAAATTAATTGATGAAAAATATTTAAATTTAAATAAAGTCAACATTTTAACCCATAAAAGTGAATTAAAAAATAGTAAATGTGTGAGAATGAAAACTTGTTATCTATATAAAGTACACGCCCGAAATTTAGGGTTGTTTGAATTTTAAAATTTGGATTTTACATTAGGAAGTTTCCCTCCATTAGCAAAACTCACCCTTTCATTAGTTACTTGCCTACGTGGTCATTAAGTGACATGCTGGTGTTTAATGTGTCATTTTTTTATTATTTATTATCTTTATTTTTTATAGCTAAATGAGCTTCCCAAAACGAAAATGTTTCACATAAAATAAAATGCACTGCTGAGAGCATCTCCAACTGGTTTTGCTATCTCATCTTATTTTACTATCCCAAAAACCTACTTTATCAATTACACCATATCATTTTACAATACACCCAGTATCCCAAAACTCTATTATTTTACCATTTTATTAAAATATTATTTTTTAATCTTTCTTTATTATTTCTTTCCAACGCCATTTCTTTTTCAAATTCAACTGTTCCAACTTTTTCAAATTCAACTATTCCAACGGTTAATTTTCAACAACTTGCTAGATTTTTTTTTTTCAACTATTTCAACAACCTGCCAATTCTTTTTTTCAATTTCTTTCCAACTATTTCAACAACCTGCCAATTTTTTTTTTTAGAAAGAACTTGCCAAATATCAATGTACTCAAATTTGCCAACTTTAAAAATCCACATACATATATATTCCATCAAACCTGCCAAATATCAATGTAAAATTCACGTACATATTTATAGATGCATCCTGTTAAATATTAATGTATTCAACTTGTCAATTTTAATGATCCACACACACACACACACACACACACACACATATATATAGAACCTGCCAATTTTTTTTTTATTTTTTTAATTTTTAGAAAGAACCTGCCAAATATCAATTTACTCAAACTTGCTAACTTTAAAAATCCATATACATACATATATATACAACCTGCCAAATATCAATGTATTCAACCTACCAATTTAAAAAATCCACATACATATATATACATACAACCTGCCAAATATCAATGTATTCAACCTGCCAATTTTTAAAATCCACATGCATATATATACATGCAACCTGCCAAATAGAAAAATGTAGTCAACCTACCAACTTTTATAATCCACATACATATATATAGATACAATCCACATACATAACTATCAATGTTGTCTTTAGAAGACTCGTACATATATCAAATTACAATAAAACCCCACATGCATAACTCACACACTTAAGTTCCTACAACTCCCCTTGTAATTGCCATAAATGCTCAATGAGGTCTAATTGGAGTTGATCATGAATTTCACGGTCTTGAATACATTGATGGGTTTCAATGAACTCCGTAAATTCATTTGTGTGCTCCCGTGATAGTTGTATAGTAGGATTGTCATCAATTTGCTCATAATCTACTTCCTCCGTTTCATTTACATCTCGCTCATCCTCAATGATCATGTTATGAAGAATTACGCATGCTTTCATGATGTCTTGGAGTATTTCACTATAGAAAAATCTTGCAAGTCCACGCACAATTGTGAATCTTGCTTGAAGCACTCCAAATGCACGCTCTACATCCTTTCTATTCGCCTCTTGAACTTTTGCAAATAATTTTCTTTTATGTTCTCGTGGAGATGGAATCGTTTTAACAAATGTTGACCACTTCGGATATATGCCATCGGCAAGGTAGTATCCCATTGTATACTCATGACCATTGATTAAGTAATTAATTGCATTAGCACGTCCTTGTTCGAGCTCAGAAAATATAAGAGACCGTTCTAATACATTAATGTCATTATTTGACCCAAGTAACCCAAAAAATGCATGCCATATCCAAAGATCAAATGATGCCACTGCTTCCAAAACAATGGTTGGCTCACAAATGTGACTAGAGTACTAACCTTTCCATGCAGTCGGACAATTTTTCCATTTCCAATGCATGCAATCAATGCTCCCTAGCATCCTTGGAAATCCACGTCTTTCCCCATTGACTAAAAGTCTAGCAATGTCTTTGTTGTTTGGAGACCTCAAGTATTCCTTGGAGAAAATATCAACCATCGCTTTAACAAATTTTTTCAAACTTTCTATTGTAGTGGACTCTCCAATCCGCACATACTCATCCATAAAATCAACTGCCACTCCATACGCAAGCATCCTAAGTGCAGTTGTTATCTTTTGAAAAGAAGATAAACCGAGCCTTTGGGCATTATCTCTTTTTTGGATAAAGTAAGGTTCATAAGTTTCTACCTTGGATTGAATACAGAGAAAAATAGACCAACTCATCCAAAATCTCCTCCGAAATAAATGAGGAGGATATACTGATGTGTCGGCAAAGTAGTCGAGATAAAGTCTTTTATGGCCTACCAAACGATCATGTTCAATATGCCGACGACGTTTACGTTGTGATGTTGAACCCTTAAGAACTTGCCTCATTATCTCATCCTCGTCTGAGTTGTCAAAAAGCAATTTGCGAAGCCTAGAGTAACCCATAGTGACAACCTTGAAGACAACAGTGTTGGGAAATTATCACTATTATTGCAAAGCAAGTAGAGATTACATTATGGAAAGGGAACAAGTAGATATATTATTCGATAAAAAAAGTTTAAAATTTGTCAAAGCAAAAGTCCCCTGGTAAAAATTGATAAGAAATAAAGCATACAGGGGATGCCAGGACTAGCGTTTTACAGCCCAAGACTTTCAACATCATACTAGACAATGACCCCTTAAACTATTACTCATTATTAAATTAATATCTGCAAAAGCAATAATGGTCCCAACTAGAGGATTTAATTCTCTCCACTCTATTCTTTGTAATGCATATCTCCCTCTCTACTTGTTCGTGTGTTTGTGTTGTGGGCTTAGTGCCTCTTCTAACTTGGAGAGTAATTGATCTTAGGATTCTAAGGGAAGCTATGTATGCATAGATTTAGTTTAGAGTCTGATGGTTTAGAGGTGATATTCTGCTTTAAAGCACCCCAATACTGACAAATAATGTATTGGGCTCTGCACCACAGTGTTTCTTCATGAAATAGTGGCTTTGTCAAGTACATAGTAATTATGAAATATCTACAGGTTCTTTCCCTTTCCAGTTATGTCTCTAGCTTTGTCAATAACATACAATATAGACTCAAGATAGTATCTTAAACTCAATCTCAAAGTTTGAACAGCACAATTTTAGCATACAATATAGACTCAAGAGGTCAAGGGCTAAAAAACATTTATTAAATGGTGAATATCTCTAGCTTTAATTCAAGTATTAAACTCTTGTTCACAGTATAGTAAAGCCTAAATATTCATTCATGTACTAAAGTATTAATCAAGAAATTGAAACACTAGCTTGTCATTCAATTTTACCATTAAATAAGCCAGAAATAGGGAAAGGGCATAAAGTTCAATTTTAATGGTAGGGACATAAATAGGGAAAAGGCATAAAAAAGTTGTCACTTTCCATTAATTGTGACCATCTAGTTTAGTTAATCAATCTTATTATAAGCAAAAATACATCATCAAACATAGAAAGGACATAAGTTTTTCATATAAGCAAAAATGATGTGATTACATAAGTGGCACAACCTACTGCTAATTGATCAAGTTGGAACAATACATCATCTACATGTTACAAACCTACGCTTAAAATAAGCCACTACCAAAACAAGGTTGAAACAAAATATCATCTACATATGCCAAACCCCAACCCAAATATAATTTACTACCAAAATATAGTTATGACAAGACATCATCTCCTTGGGTCAAACCCAACTATTTACTCTAATTGTTGCCTTGCAAGGATTTGATCCTTGAGATTTTCAAAATAAAGTCTTTCTTTGTCATTCATGCCACTTGTATCCATGGTCATTATTCTTCCCTCCTCCCAATGGTTTCAAGACGAATTCTTTCCTTTTCAATATCAACTCTTTGCGCCTCCCTAATAGTTTCAAGACGAAGCCTTTCCTTTTCAATATTAGCTCTTTGCGCATCCACTCGAACCCTATCCACTTTGATGCGAAGAGCCTCTCTGTCTTGTTCATGTGATTCTTGAAGATATTCCAATTTTTTCGCCAAATAATCATCAAAACCCTTATCACCATCTGTTCTCTTTCTCTTAGCCTTTTCGGCTTTTCTGCCAATTGGTCTCTCTACCTCCAGTGTGTCATCATCATTACTACCAACTTGATCAATTGAACTAGGAGTTTGAGGGAGCCCTTTTGATCTTTCCTTAGGCATACTCCACTTTGGTTGGTTCTTCAACACAACCCAACAATGTTCAAATGCAAAAGCTATTTTTTTGCCGGTTGTTGGAGTTGGTGAAACTTTATATAGATCCTTTGCATCTTTCAACTAGATTTTTTTAAAAAAAATAAATAAATAATTAGTGTCTTGAAACTATTCAGAAATTAATATTGTGACACCATAAAGTTCAATTTATACCTTGTCCTCGTCAGTCCCACCACTTTTATTTCGGGCTTCAATTTTAGCCATGAACCTAGCAAACCTACTTGTCTCCTTATTAATATTTCCCCATCGACTTTGGAGGGAGGAAGCAGAACGTGTGGTTCTGTAAGTATTGTTCTCGCAAAAGTATTGCCAAATTTTCTCCCAAAATTTTTCAACCCTTTGGTCAGTACCTTGCACGGCATCCATGCTAATGTTAAGCCATGTAGAGACGAGGAGGTTGTCCTCATCTACACTAAAGTTGCCACCGCGTTTTGTTGGATTAGGGGTGACAATTTCAACTTCCAGAAAAGACTCTTGGATGGGCATTGAAGTATTTTGAGACCCACTTAAAAATGGTGCCAGAAAATCACTATCATCCATTTGTGAGATATTAGCATATCGTGTTATCTCTTCTTGTGTACCAATCCCTTTTAAATAAGGAACTTAAAATAGTTAGTGTATGAAGTCAATTAGAGCCAACTCACAAAGTCCAAGAGTTCAAGTATTTGTGGTAAGTGATTACTACAATTAGAAATACAAACTTAACCAAATCAACAAGAGTTCAAAGCCTTCACATATTATGATTGATGGCAGCTTCTTACATATAGCAACAACCTACAATATATGTTGACAAAAATACAACAGTAATTTTTTGTTATAGAAATACAAACCCTTTACACAGCCAAATATTAATTGAATACAGCAGCAAATATAACTTAAAATATACTCTCTGCAAACACAGCCCATACATGGCCAACATGTACAAACAGAAATCAAATAAAACCATAGAGTTGAACAAAACAAAAACCACTAATAGAACCTTTACATACAACATATTAATTTGTTGAAGAAGAAATCAGTAAACAAGAACATCGATTATCTAATAAAATTGGGATTTTGATAAAATGAGGATTTTGGTAATTGAAGTTGAACCTGAGCAAACTTTCTGAAGATGCTAATCTGATAGCGAGCGAAAACCCTTGTGATGAAGTTGAATCCCACCTCTGCAAACATCAACAGCAATTCTTAGACCAAAACCCGAACACAAACACAAGCTGAATCCCCCTTTTTCTTGCAGAAAGAGAAAAGAAACACAAACACAAAAACTCGAACATGGATCAAAACCCACCTAGTAAATTGCTTTGATTTTGATTTTGATTTGATTTGAGACACTGACGGAGCTTCGTTTGAGATTTTGCAAACAAAATTTTAATCCAAACCCACAAACCCTTGAGAACCCTTGAGAATCTCGGTTTGAAGAGAGAGTGATGGAATGAAAAGGTAAATGGGTATCTAGAGTGTCAGGTTTATGAGATGAGTGAATTGGTAAAACGAATTTGGAGATGGGTGAGGGTGAATCAGAATTCGGCAGAGGCTTGGTGATTCGAAGAGAAAAGCGAGGCTTGGTGATGGGTGAGGGTGATGAGGTGAAAAGTTAAATGGGTATCTAGAGTGTTGGGTTTATGAGATGAGTGAATTGGTAAAATGGATTTGGAGATGGGTAAGGGTGAATCGGCATTCGACAGAGGCTTGGTGATTCGAACAACGGCTTGGTGATCGGAGAGAAAAGCGAGACTTTGTGACAGCGGCTTGGTGATCAGAGAGAAAGAGAGAAGCTTGATGGAGAGAGAGAGAGAGAGAGAGAGAGAGAGAGAGAGAGAGAAGCTTGATGGCGCAAGAGAGAGAGAGAGAAGGGGGATGAGAGCCCGGTACTATAGCAAGAGAGAGGGGCTTGAACGGATTAAAATACACTAAATTTTTTTGGCATAGCGCTATAGTACCATCTCATGTGAGATGGTACTGTAGCGCTATGCCAAAAAAATTTGGCCTCTGATGGTTTTAGCCATCCAGTTGCTGACGTATTTTGGGCCTGTATGCCAAATGTACTTTACATTTGGCATTTGACAGGCCCATTGCTGATGCTCTGACAGCCCATGGAATGACTTCGTTTTGCTAAAATCAAAACCCAAAACAAAATTGTTCAATGAGGTCGTATCAACCCATTCCCTAAATCACATACCACAACCTCCTTCAGCTCTAAAACCTAAATCAACTTTCAGATATCCTTCCAACAAAGGATAAAATCATCATATTCAACCCAAGCATTGATCCTTCATGCCCTTTATGCGGTATGTCTCCTGAATCAACCCTTCATGTTTTTATTTATTGTCATGCTACTAGAGTATTGTGGTTTGGAAGTGGTTCAGGTCTAAAACTTGATTGCGTGCAACTAAGCTCTCCAAGCAATTTAATTGAGTTATTGTTATCCCCACCTATAGGATTAGCCACTGTTTTTAACTTAGAGACCTATTTGCTTTATGGGATTCTGATTTTGGATCAAGGAATATAGTTCTATTTGAAAGGGCTTCCTTGGACTTATGAAGATCCTTGCAGCTAATCAAAAGAAGATTCTAAGAGTATTAGGAAGTCAAACTTGTTGTCTCCTCCAATCCATCACCCCAAAGGGCAGCAACTTGGTCTAATCCAGAGAAAGGAGTCATTAAGATTAATTGTGACACCGCAATTGGCTGTGATAGATCGTATATTGCTATTGTTGCTAGAGATTGGAGAGAGATATTGGTTTTTGCTCTCTCAAAACGAGTAGAAACCAATATCCCTATCCAAGCTGAAACTGAAGTAATCAACTAGACAACCCAAAAATTAGTGTCACACAATATTAGTCAAGCTATTGTTAAAAGTGTCGGACTATGAATTGTGTCATTCCACCTCAAAACCAATTGGTGATGAGAAAGACACACTCAAATCTTTTATGGCATTTAACATCACACCACGCGGTCCTATTTTTAGAGTGGTTATTGAGAGTCAAATTGTGGTCCCTCCAACAATTCCTCCCTCACAATGACACTCTTGTGACTCAAACTCATGATCTTGGCTCTGATACTATTTGTCTGATCATGAGTTGTGTAATTCTACCTCAAAACCAATTGGTGATGAGGAATACACACTCAAATCTTTTATGGCATTCGACATCACACCATGCGAGTCTATTTTTAAAGTAGTGGTAGAGAGTCAAATTGTGGTCCCTTTAACAGAAAGTGATGCTAAGATTTGTATAGACGCTATTAATGGACCATCCATAGCATCTCCATGGAGGATCCCAGTTCTATGTTCAGACACTACCAAGGGCAGCTCTTTGTCGGTCTATTCAGTTCAAATGGGGAGGCAAATCAAGCTGCTCATGTTTTGACTTTCTAGTATCTTAAAAATAAGTACTCAGGTTGTTTTGTTCTTAGCTCTGGCCCATCTGTTTTTTGTGATATATTAGCTGATGAGCAAGCTAAGATTATGGTTTCTAGTTTGTAGTTTTTGTTCTTTTTTTTTTTGTTTGTACGTAGTTTCTGTTCCTTTGTTAATAAAATTTGTTGATTATTTAAATTTTAAAAAAAAAAAAAAAAAGCTCCTTTAGCTCAAAACAACTCAACCCATGAACCTATTTTAGCTCTCAGCTCCAACGTTGATGGCTCCAGCTCGACGGCGACCAGATCAGGTCCAAGACGAGTAGATCGCGACGGTGAGTTTCTTTTCACTTTTGTTGATTGGTGATGCAGGGATTTCGAATATTGTGTCAAGGGCAACAGTGGCAACACCACGTTGGGTTCAGGGTGTTCCCAAGAACACCTTGACCCAAAAAAAAAAAAAATTATATATAATAATTTAAATTTTTTAATTTGTTTATCCATTAAAAAAAAAAAAATAGGACACTCTCAAGCAAAATCAGGAATACCTTCAAAATTTTTATGCCAAACAAATTTTGAACTAAAATCTAAAAAAAAAAAAAATTGTAACAGAGAATCTGAAAAAAAATTGGTTACAGAGCAACCCCCAAGCCCAACATCAATCCTCAAAAAAAACCAACCTCAACCAGATTTTTAAATCAAAATAATTATTAACTAAAATAATTATTAACCTCCGGCTTTCATCTCGTTTGTCAACCACATCACTGGATTTCACCGTTTAATGAGAGACCAAGAGAGGCGAGGGAGAGAGAAGAAGGCGAGAGTAACAGAGATTAGAGAGAATGAAGTAATATAGAAATGGAAAATAGAGACCCAACTTACGCTGGCATTAGATTTTCTGGAATTGAAGTTGAATCATGCATGTTCTAAGAGATGTTTTGTAGGCATTCTAGAAGAGAGAAGATAGACAGCTAAAGATATCATTTTGAATTGACGGTGCGGATAATGTTTTGAATATGAGAATATTGGGATTTGTTAATTGATAAGACTAGAGGGAATAGTTTATAAAAAAAATAAAATAAAATAAAACCCAGAGAGAATAAGGCCAGGGGAACACGTGAATGAGATAAGAATGAGAAGAAAAAGTATTGGGGAGTGGGGCCGGGTAGAGAAAATGAAAGAAAATTGAAAACAAGTAAAAGCAAGTTAAAAAATTCATTATGTTCTCCAAATTTTCTGAAAAATTTTAAATAATATAAGAGATATTTTATCATTTTTGTAATAAATTACAAAAAAATCATCTTTTCTTTAATTAAAATATATTTTAACCTCTTTATATATTATTTTAATTAAAATTGTTAAATTTTGTATATGTATTTTATTATTTTTATATTAATAAATTATTAAAATAATTATGACGTCATCACGGTTCGACCTCGGTCTAACCTTAAAAACCTTGAACCATTCTCTTTTACGGTTCATTGAACAGTCCGGATTTGAAAACCATATGTACATGTACCTTTGTTCATTTCTTTTCTTTTCATTTTTTTCCCTTTTGAGATTTTTTGGTATACAAAATGCAAATTTGTTTTGATTTTAAAAACAATTTTTTTTTTTTTTTTTAAGCACAAACTTCATGCTGGCCAAATCTTGAATTTCAGCTAGTATTTACCGAAACGTCCCGTAACACACCAAAATGACCTGAAATTTTTTCAAAGTGGAATAGGGTAGGTTACTGTTCTGATTTGTCCAGGAACACCTTGGAAAAAATTCCTAGAGCCACCACTGAAAGGCTACTTGTAATTTGAGTATGAATTGGTATTATTCTTACAGTAGAGCACACAATATGTTCAGGTGTTGCTTTGAGTGTTAAGTTTTGATGAAAATTCTGAGTATAGTTTGAGGAGAATCAGGTTAAAAAATTAAGTACAAAATGGAGTCCTACAGTATTTATACATGTTAGGAATTGGCAGCCGCTTTGGAGCTTGCCAAGTGTCAAACTAATATTGGCTAATGTTGTTCCAAATATCAAACTAGCTAATGAGAATCTGTTATAACAGATTAGAGTGGTTGCCACCCTTGTAATTGCCTGAAGCCCATTGTTTGGAAACAAGGAAAGTGCAACTAACTAACCACACGACCTTCCAAGCTACATAGCTGCTTTGCTATTTCCACTAGTCTTGGTGGTAAGCTTCAAAAGGACTTTCTCAATCAATTTGCAGCTACTTAATTGACTTCTTAATATCTTGAAATTGCATATAAGATGCCCATGCATCAAAATTTTTTTTTTTTCTTTTCATTTTGATCTCTAACTAGAGCATTTTTTATTTTTAAAGTTTTAAAAATGAACGTTATTAGTTTCTTGTCAATTTTAGTTAACTATCTTGCTATTTTTTTTTTTTAAGTGACACGACAAATCTTTTAATATTAAAAAGGTACACATTGACATCAACCTCACATCTGAAGCAAACTTTTTTATTTTTTAAATCTACTCAATTCAAACCTATTTCCAACGGATCTCTCTTCCTCCAAATTGAACTGCACACCCATCTACAAAAACTAACATCAAATCTTAAGGTAATAAAAGAAAAATAACAGTAATTATGTTTGCCTTGAAATTGCACAAAAACAAACTTTAGCATTTCCTCTTGTTTTCCATTCTTTTCTTTTCTTTCTTTCTCTTGTTTTATTTTTTTTTACTCTTACTTTAATGGTTGCGAAGAGTATTGTAACTTAGTTGGCATCTCCCCATGCATAAAGTGCTTGGAGTCTAAGGAAGGGAAGGTATTTGAGTTATAAGGTTAGCAGCATATTGTAATTATCTAAAAAAATACATATATTGGTTGTCAAATTTACTCTACTACAACATTTTAGATACTACAAACATACTAAAAAGTGGGTTAGAAAGAGAATGACAAAGAAAGAAGAATGTGAAGTTTGTTTCCAAGATCTTGGGGTTAGAAGAATTGTGTACCAAACATGAAGGAGTTAATTAAGAGGAGATGGGTATAAAGAAGGATCAAGAAGCGCCATAGGACGAAACCATGGTTGCACCACCACCATGAGCTATGGTGGGACTAGTAGTGGTGGCACCAGAAGTGCTGCAACCCCACATTTCTCTCTCTCTCTCTCTCTCTCTCTCTCTCTCTCTCTCTCTCTCTCTCTCTCTCTCTCAAATGGGTATAGGGGTTGATTTTGTGATTTTGATTTTGGTTTTGTGTGGCTAAGCTATGTGGAGCTGATTTTGTGATTTTGATTTTAATTTTGATCCCGATGATTTTGATATTGTGAACTTGCTGGTACCGAGGCTTTTTCATCATTATTTTTCATAGGAACCAAACACTAGAAAATTTTTTTGAAGCATTTTCTGAATTGTAATTTAACACCAAAAATAAAATTTTTTCTAGAAAATAATGTTAGGTGAATATATTTTACGCTTGGAAAAAAAATCTAACATTAAAATAAACACAGCATTAGATAGTAAAGAACAAGTAGTTTCTTTCTAATGTAATAGCTATAGATCTATTTTATTTTAGATTGGCATAAAAAGAACAAAATCTTTTATGACTCTATCCCACCTATTGATTTTTCCTTTTGGCTCAACCAATCATAAATTTTCATGTGTTTTTTTTTTCATTTTATTCATTGGCTATTTTATAAAGAAAAAAAAAAAAGAATATGTGACAATTGTGATTAGTGGAGCATAAAATGGAATGCAAAGTGGTATAGAGTATTTCTGTTTGCATGAAACTGCACTCTTACATTAAATCATGAGTCTCATTTGAGTGAGTTAGGACATCATATTTACTGAGAATCATCTCATGGTATGTGGGGTTCACAACTGAGAGAAGAGGGCTAGATGTCGTACTTTGGAACAAACATGCATGTTCATATTTAGTATCTACCTTCCAAACTGTTGCTTTTTTTTTTTTTTTTGGAGAAGGTCCAAACTGTTGCTAAGGCTACTGATTTGCCAACTTAAAGAGAGGATTAGTTTCTTAAATATAATTAGTCATTTCCGATTTACCCTCTTGTGGTTTAACCATGTCATAATATAATTAAAAATTTTAATTGTTAAATTTACACTCCTAAAGTTTGATCTGAACTAAAGCCAATTGGGTTATGTCAAAAATAATAGATTTTATATGTTGTGGATAAATAAACCTTCAATTTTATCACTATTCTTTGGAATTCTTCTTCTACCGTCATTGATCTAACCCATAAAAACACAATTGTACAAAAATTTAATGGAACTTAAAACAAATATTATAAAGTGAAGTCCTTAATTCAATTCCCATGAATATAAAAATTATTAACTAATAGAATAAGAAATTAATCTCAAAATTAACAAATCTTAATTCATCACAAATTCACAATGCAAATGCAAAAGCAAAAATTTTAAGTTTAGGGGGTAAAAAAAAGCAAATTGAAGAACCACCGTCATTAGCAGCCTAGCTCCCAACCCAACAAAAATCAACCACCTAACATATATAATTGCTTTCATATTATAACAAACCTACACTCTTTTAACAAAAACATCTCCAATCTCATCCACAAATGCCTTAACATTGTTATAGGAAGAACCACTTTTGTTGGCAGCCTCCTTAGCCAACTCCTACCATTTCATGGCATTCCCTTCTCATTTATTTCCCTCTCTTTCCATCTCCCACGACCAATTCCAAGTACATCTTAATCTCATTACCTTTTATAATCCCACCATTATTTGTTGTCACCTTCACGCTCATCTTCAACACATCTTCAATCAACTTCACATTTGTCCCTTGATTCGGCCATTTTGAAAATGCTACCATTGGCACCCCTAATGTGTCACAAAGCATGCATCCCATTGAATGATGTGATAGAACATCCACTTGGGAATTTTTATGTTCAAAAATCAGACAACATAAGATAAGGATCGGTTCAAGTTAATTTTTTTTTTTTAAAAGTTCATAAGTTGAATTTATATAAATTTAAATTTAAATAGGAGTTGGTTCCTATTTTTTAGGAGTGGTTAGGATTTCAGGTTTTGCTATTTATGTGCTTTGAAAAAATTAATGAAAGTTGAAGAAAAAAATTAACCAAAAAGTATACTCTTTCTAAAAAATTAACCCAAAAAGTATACTCTTTCTCTCAAGTTCAAGAGGCTTTTCCCTAAAAAAAAAGTTTAGGAAGCCAGTCACCTCGAACCAACTAAGTTATCTTTTATTTTTATGGTTCATAACATTAAAAATAATATTTTTTATATGTTGTAAATAAATAAACCTTCATTTTTATCAATTTTCTTTTTATTCATTGGAATCCATTTTCCAATTCTTCTTCTACATAACGGTTCTTCTATGGTCATCGATCTAAGTGTATTTATGTATGTACAATTGTGTTTATGTAAATTGAAGAACCACCTTCATTGGCAGCCTCCCTAGCCAACAATAATCAACCACCTAAAATATTTGCTTTCATTTCATTAGCAAACCAACACTCTTTTAACAAAAACATCTTCAATCTCATTGATAATTGCTTAAAATTACACTGTTATCTTAGTTTTGGTAGGCAATATCACTTCAATTGAGTGTTTAATTACACGTAAATATATTACTTTGAAAGATTTCTTTGAAATATACTCACTTAGTGTATTTTTATCTAATAGGAAATTAAAACCAATCAGCTAATCATACAGATAAGCACTCCAAAGAATCCAAAGGTCAAGATCAATTAGGACATGGTTTTTGAAGTATTAAACAAGACAAAGATGTGTGAAAATAAAAAAAAAAAAGGAAAGGAAAAAAATTTGTTCAAGCCGAAATTGGGAAAATCTTGATATCTATGACTCTTCCATTCGAAGGTTTGATTCCAATTCTTTTTATGCCATCGCCGGAAGAGATCATGTTGTGTTGGGTTCTAATGCTGATTGAGAAACAGAAGAGTAAGTTCATGAACCGTTCATCAAGCGAGAGCCCGCAGATAGAAAATGAAATATTGTCAATCACCTGGAAAGATCCTGTGCTTTCTTGCTATTTTTACCATAAATTTTTGCACAAATTTCTGATTGCCCTGATTCTTGTGACCACGAAAAGAAGACTCAAAGATATACAATTTTGTAGTTCGTCACTAATTCAGGAAAATCAATGTAATTAATTTTGTTCTGCTCCAGTCAAAACAGCTAAAATATCTTATACCGACATGCAATCCAAAATAGTAATACCACATGTTCAACTTCGGATCAAATTCTAGCCAATTGGAGGAATTTCGGCCATACCAGTTTTGAATCTTTTTATTTTAAAAAAAAAAATCCTACTTTTTTACTTTTGGTCCTCTGTCAAATGTCAATCTGTCTTTGCTTTTTACTTTTGTATTTTGTTTGATATGTTGTCCGTTACTCTTCCATCAATGCATGCTCTGTCCTCCACTCGGTTTTAAAATTTTTCTTTGTCTTGTTTTAGTGTAGAGTAATATTACCTCCAAAGATTATTTTATAATATTTTTATAAATTATTGATATGATAAATTTTTACTAGGTTTCATTTAGACCCACTACTAACATCATTTTTTTACATACCAATAATCATTCAATATATCAGCAGTTTATAAAATAATTTGTGCCTATAGTATTTTCTTTTGGTGTAATACTCTTCCTTCAATGCTCTTTTGCCCACTTGTGTTTTGAACCTGTAAGGACGCGATTCGTGACGGACCGTAACAGTGTCGGGTTCGCACGTGAAAAGGCCCCTAACAATATCATTTGTAGAGCGTAGGTTTGAAAGGCTAGGCCTCGTTCGATAGGCGGTGGGTTTTTCGCGGTGTTCGTATGAACTTAAGCTTTCCTACACCCCTGGAGTCTTTCTCCTGGAGGTGGGCTGGGAGGCTCTGGTTTCTGGCCATTTTTCCCAACCTCCCAATCGGTGCACCTTCCTTTTTATTATATAGTCCGTCTTGGCTGATCCTGACCCTCCACTTGTAGGTCAGGCAGGAGCTTGTTCCTGTGTCCATCCCATCAACTGTCCCGTCTAACTTTCTATTAGTTGCATGGATCGACGTTTGCACCGCCCAAACGTCTTTTCTCATTAACCAACTCTGGGTATTGGCAGGTACATTTACTGAAGGGGGTGGGACGCACTTTCCTTGGTCCGAGTTCACACCCTGCTTCCCTATGGGCCCCATTCCGTTCACATCCCTTTGAGGGGGCTGTTTGGGGATTGCCTACACCAAGGTGTTGGTCTTCCTATTGAAGCTATGGAATGCCGAGGACAGGGTAAGTTCTCAGCCGTTCCCCTTGCTACCTCGGCCACTGAGCATTTGTCTTCGGCAAGGTACCTCCTCGGCACGGGCCCTGGGCCCAGATAGAGTTTAGGCCGGACTGTAGAGCTCTCGGACCCACAATAGCCCCTCAAAATCCTGCTATCCGTCCCCTCGGACGGATAGGAGGGTTTTGATGACATCATGGATCTGCCAATGCCTATCAATCCTTGTCATCTAGCGATTCCCGAGATTTTTCACCTGCCCAAGGCACGTTCCTAGAGCCGTTGGAAGGCGAAACGTGGCCTCATTAAATACGGGCGGCTTGGTGCTTCCCACGTTCAACGGTGTGATGGGAATCGAACGGTGGTGATCTCCTGGCCTCTTTGGGCGGGAAAAAGGGGCGTGCTGTTTACCCTAGAAAGTATAAAAGATTTTTTGGAGATGGATCCGTCTCTCCAGTTCTATACTTAAGAGTTTTAGTGCGTGTATCCAGGGTTCATCCGAACTTCCGCCCAAATTCAAGTCTATCTCAAGCACATATAGCCCATCCGAAGCGTAATTCTCTTTTTATGTAAGTTCCCTACCTCTATTAACTCACGTTTTTTCTTTTCTGGATTTATTTCTCTTTAGCTCCCTTTCTTTTCCGTCGCGGGTTAGGTTTGTTTTAGTAAATGGCGAAAGCGGCTAAACTGAGATTGAGGAAGTTGGTTGATACTGAAGAGGCGATGAATAAGTTCATCGTTGATTATAGGATTCCCCCTAACGTAAGGCTGGAACACTGTAAGATGGGGGAATGGCACATTAAGAGGGGAACGGGCGCGGTTGTAATTCCCGTCCTCGCCTTTGTAGAGGGAGGTATGAGAATCCCCATGGGACCAGTGACAAGGGGTTACCTCAGGCATTTCCGTTTAGCCCCTACCCAGTGCGCCGGCAATGTTCTTAGGATTTTGGGTTGTGTGGACGCTTTAAACGAGAAGATGGGTTTAAGACTGACCCACCATGATGTAAACTGGTGCTATAACCTCCAAAAATTGAAAGGAAAAACCTACTACATGAGGTCGAGGGATGATAGGATTCGGTTGATCCAGTGCCTCCCTGATTCCAACAAGGGACTGAACAAGGATTTTCTTATCGTCTCTGGGGAGTGGCATGATGGCGATCCATGCCCCGTAGTAGAAGGAGAACCAGGTGGGGTATTAGGAATGGAAGAGGGATAACCCTTTAAACCATTCTAAACTTACTTCCTTCGATGACTAACTATGCATATATGTTTGTTGTTTTTGTAGATGAACGCGCCTATAAACGGCATTTTCATTTAGTCAATCGGGCAGATTTGGAGACCGTTTTACAAGCAGCAGTTTTTGTGAATGACAGTGATGGCCAAGTTCGTGCAGCTCACAAAATACTAGGGTACCCTCCGGTTCAGAAGTCGTTCGGGGACGCGAAGCACGTGATCAGTGCCCGCCGTCCTTGGCTTCCAAAGATTACAGTGGTAGAGAAGGGGTTCTTGATCTCGCAGGAGCCAGCTGTCCCCAAGAACATCCCCCTGGTGGGCCCCTCTTCATCCCATCAAGCAGCAGAGGACGAGGGTAAGCCAGATCAGCCGGAGGAAGGGTTTGGGGTATTCGACTTAATCTACCAATCCGAGGACCCTCCGGGTGACCTAGGTGACCCAGCCTTGTTCGAGGCGGAATTATCATTAATAGGCACCTCTTCTCAAGCCGAGATGGGAGTCAAAAGAATACCTTTAACCCCCCTTCTCCAACTCCTCGAGGACCAACCAGGGAAGGATACCCAGGAGGCACCACAACCCAATGCTCCTCCTCCACCAGCTCGGCCCCTTACAATTCAAACCAGGTCATCCTCCACCAAGTCCCAACCACAGTCCACCCGTTACGAACCTCCCACCTCCTCCCAACCAGCTCGGTCTCCTCGACCCGAAGGTGCTGATTCCAAGAGAAAGAGGAGCCCCAAGGGCAAGGACATCGTGGACGAGGGAAAATCCCAACCTCCTAAGGAGAAGGATGAGACTCCGCCCACAAAACAACCGAAGATCGGACCCCAAGGCAGAGGCAAAGGACCCGCAGTTCAAACCTCTCAAGGCAAAGGAAAAGGAATTGATTCCCAATCCTCTCCGAGCGCCTAGCTTCCTGCCCCAATGCTTCACGGGGGTCCATTACTGGAAATTGCCTCTCTGAGGGACCTTGGAGACGGCGAGGGTGGATACGTGGCAGATGCATTAGGGAGAACCATGCTACTTCCTAATGACATGGAAGAGCTGAAGCGAATGAGGATGCAGGAGGTTTTTCTCAGTACTAAGAGATACTTGGGCATGGTAAGATTTCTTGAAACCTAACACTTTACTAATTCTTGTCACCAGTTTGTCACTCACTACACGTTCATCTTTCTTGACAGGCTCTCCAGGCAACCTATAGGATGGAGGAAGAAGTGCATGACATGAGTAAGGTGGCCGAGAACGAACGCAAGAGGCGCATAACGGCCTCAAAGACTCTCGAAGCTACTGAAAAGGAACTTGCCCAAGTCAAGGATGACTTAACAATGACCACTCGCGAGAGGAATAACGTCTCGGCGGGCCTTGCTAGTGCCCAAAAACAGGCCAAGGACCAAACCAAGCGCGCAATTGAAGCCGAGGACCAGCTGCAAATAGCCAGAACTCTGATCGAGGATTTAAATAAGCAGTTGGCCACGGCTCTGCATGAGAAAGGAGTGGCAGAATATGCCCGTGATGAAGCCGTAAGGGCAAAGCAGGAGGCCGAGTTTGCCAGGAATGAGGCGGAAGCTGCCAAGAATACGGCTGAGGACGATAGTTACAACATGGGAGTAGCTGAGACCCAGGCCATCCTTAAGGCGCAGATCCCTGGTGTGTGTAGGTTTTATTGCTCCCAGGTTTGGGAGGAAGCATTGAAGCGAGCTGGGGTGGATGCCTCATCCGATTTGTGGAGGGCGGAGAGCATATTCTACCCGGCAGCCATCCGCGAGGCCACTTCGACTAGCCCCGCGGCTACTCGTGATCAGCCCGAGGAAGAGATCACCCCGTTGGAAGACTCGCAGGCCAGCGGTTCTTCTAGCAAGGCGCCCAAAGAAGGAGAACTTCAGGATGTGACAGTGATATCCCAGCGCATGAGTTCTGAGGCACCTAAAGAGGTTGCCGAGCCCGTGGCTGGCATTCAGGTGCCTAATACAGAGGAACCCATCATACTTGCAGAGCCGTCGCAGGCCACTTCCCTTGCTGTGGTTCCCCAGAGTACCAGTGCTGGTCCTGTTCAGCCTTCCGCGGAAGGGACCATCCTTCCAGGCACCGAAACTGAATCTGCTCCCATTTCCCAAAATGTTACCGACAAAAAAGCAGAAAAGTAGAAACCCTCGTTGGGCTTTTTTGTATTCGTTTCTATTTGAACGATTAACTTGTTTCTTTTCCTTTCACAAACTTCCTAATTTATTGATGGTTTACAAGCATTTGAACATGTATATATGAAATCTTGCTTTTTCTTTTTCCTTCTGATTACATCGTTAACCGCCCTAATAGACGCGCACTATTTGCTTATGAACTCTGCGCTGATTTATTTTAACATGTACAAATAGCTATGCATGTAATACATTCATCACCATGTTCCCCGAACCCTAATTTGCTTGCGCCCACAAAGGCCTTAGATTTATTCCTAACCTTTGTCTTACGAAGATATAAGCACCATTTTTAACGTTACGCATAATAGTTAAAACTCGCTTAGTGCCTGGTTTTCCTCATCCAAGTAGTGGTTTCCCCGTAGGCTTGAGTCCGAGGACCATACAATGCCTTGGTTCTGTCCAAAACCTAGTTTTCATTACATCCAGGTAGTTGGTTTCCCCTGAGGCTTGAGTCCGAGGACCATGCAATGCCTTGGTTCTGTCCAAAACCTAGTTTTCCACATCCAGGTAGTTGGTTTTCCCCTGAGGCTTGGGTCCGAGGACCATGCAATGCCTTGGTTCTGTCCAAAACCTAGTTTTCCACATCCAGGTAGTTGGTTTCCCCGTAGGCTTGAGTCCGAGGACCATACAATGCCTTGGTTCTGTCCAAAACCTAGTTTTCACATCCAGGTAGTTGGTTTCCCCTGAGGCTTGAGTCCGGTGGACCATGCAATGCCTGGTTCTGTCCAAAAACCTAGTTTTCCACATCCAGGTAGTTGGTTTCCCCTGAGGCTTGGGTCCGAGGACCATGCAATGCCTTGGTTCTGTCCAAAAACCTAGTTTTCCACATCCAGGTAGTTGGTTTCCCCGAGGCTTGAGTCCGAGGACCATGCAATGCCTTGGTTCTGTCCAAAACCTAGTTTTCCACATCCAGGTAGTTGGTTTCCCCTGAGGCTTGGGTCCGAGGACCATGCAATGCCTTGGTTCTGTCCAAAACCTAGTTTTCTCTTTGTGTGGGATCTTGGCTTTAGGGGAGTTAGCTCCTCGGCCAAGCCCCTAGAGTTTATCCATACGGTTAACGTTACCAGGTGCCTAGTTTACTCTTTACAGGGGACCTTGGCTTTAAGGGAGTTAGTTCCTCAACCCAGCCCCTAGTCAAGAAACATAGTCCCTAACAGAACTTTATACTAGAACTCTATAATCGACGGTTAGATATAACGAAGAAACTCTATCGACCCACTTCCTATACCAACACACAAGCCTTCCCCACAGACGGCGCCAATTGTAAGGACGCGATTCGTGACGGACCGTAACAGTGTCGGGTTCGCACGTGAAAAGGCCCCTAACAATATCATTTGTAGAGCGTGGGTTTGAAAGGCTAGGCCTTGTTCGATAGGCGGTGGGTTTTTCGCGGTGTTCGTATGAACTTAAGCTTTCCTACACCCCTGGAGTCTTTCTCCTAGAGGTGGGCTGGGAGGCTCTGGTTTCTGGCCATTTTTCCCAACCCCCCAATCGGTGCACCTTCCTTTTTATTATATAGTCCGTCTTGGCTGATCCTGACCCTCCACTTGTAGGTCAGGCAGGAGCTTGTTCCTGTGTCCATCCCATCAACTGTCCCGTCTAACTTTCTATTAGTTGCATGGATCGACGTTTGCACCGCCCAAACGTCTTTTCTCATTAACCAACTCTGGGTATTGGCAGGTACATTTACTGAAGGGGGTGGGACGCACTTTCCTTGGTCCGAGTTCACACCCTGCTTCCCTATGGGCCCCATTCCGTTCACATCCCTTTGAGGGGGCTGTTTGGGGATTGCCTACACCAAGGTGTTGGTCTTCCTGTTGAAGCTATGGAATGCCGAGGACAGGGTAAGTTCTCAGCCGTTCCCCTTGCTACCTCGGCCACTGAGCATTTGTCTTCGGCAAGGTACCTCCTCGGCACGGGCCCTGGGCCCAGATAGAGTTTGGGCCGGACTGCAGAGCTCTCGGACTCACAGAACCCATACCACATGATATTAAACTAATATTTGGGCTTATATGTACTTTTAAGTTATACCTTTAAAAATTTTAATAATTTATATGGGATTTTTATCGGTAATATATAAATATATATATATATAGCGGTAATTCTGAAACGGTACCCAAAAGTATGCTAAAATAGATTGATACCAAAACATTCCGTTCCAATAGACAAACCGAAATGGTATTCATAACTTTGGAATGAGGTCAAACATGGGCTGAAAGCTAACAGTGAAAAAAAAAATCCAAAACTTAAGGGATTCACATCCTAAATTTGAGGGATTTCCTCTTTTTCTATGGAGAAGGCTGAGGTTAATTATAGAGACACAAAAACCCTAGAATGTTTTTCAATCTTATTATTTATTTCATTTAGACGTTTAGCATTGTTTTTATGGATTTATTTTGCATAACTATGTGTGGCTAAATCTTTAAATAAGGTTAAAGATGAAACCTATTTTTATCACCCCCCCCCCCCTTGACTTTTCAAAAATGCTCCCTCTATTTTTGGTAAAAATAAAAGTGTATTTAATGTATAATGTATACTGTGGGGGCCAGTTAGTCAGGATGTATTATTAAGGCTATACGGATTGGGCCGTAGGCCCAATCCGAGGACATCAACTAATCTGAGAATGACCAAATGAGGTTATAATGGAAATGGTATAAAGAGAAAAATAAAAATAGTACGAGATAAGTTCAACACACGTTCGAGGAGAAAAGCCATATCGAGAATAAGGATCTGAGGTCAGTAAGAGTGTCATATCACCCTAAACCTTCTTCAAAGTTACATCACAACTAGGAGTTGGACGTTGGACAAAGGGTAAGTAGAGAGAGGCAACAAATATCTTCAAAAACTACTACCTCCACATTAAATGCCTCCCAACTAACTTTCTGGCCGCATTAATGTGGAGGTGATACCTGAACAGTTACCAAACAACCTTATAGCTACTATTTGATGGTTCTGGAAGGTGTTAGATGGGATAAGAAAGAGCTCCTAGAATCCAACCTACACGTGTATGGTAGGGATAACACCAAGATTGTAATATATAGCCGGAAAAGGTGACCTAAAAGGGGGATTGAGGAAAACTCAGAAAAAATCTAGGCAATAACATTGTGAATTTTGTAACTGTGTTCATGAACAAGATATTATAAGATACGTTTCTCAGTCTACGCCGATGACAGATTTTCTTACTTTACTTATGCTTAACAATCTTAATTCAATAACTTTGATGGTCCATCTTTTAGAGTAGAACTAGTTCTTTCACCCACGCTCTATAAAATTGTTTGGGCTTGTTGGGCTTAAACCCAATCCTATACTGAGTCAAATCCAAATTTTGTCCTTACATATACCATACATAATTTAATTATATTTTATTTTTATTAAATTGATTTGTATATTTTTATACATGTCAAGACTTACTTTTTTTTTTTTTTTTGAGAAGAAGTAAAGACTTAGTTGATATAAATATTCTTGTCATGTAAGAAAATATTATATGTTAAATCAAAATTACAAACATTCCATGTGTAAACAATAAATAAATATTATATATATATATATCTGTGTGTGTATTATTCTTTGGATTTAATTATATATATATATATATATATTTTTTAGCTTGGCCTCACTTGAAGAAAATTTCTTAGTCCACCATTGAATGTGTTCTTAGGATTATCTATATGTTTTCTATAGACTAATGATTGAGTTCGAAACTGATTTTACTATATAAAATTATTGTACATTGACAAGTTTTTAAGATTTGATTTTTAGATATATTGAATGCTTTGAGAATATATTTAATTCTTAATCTCCCATTTAACATACCAATTGAATTATTTGCTCGATCACTCACATTTAATCTACTCTACATTCTTTTTGAGTGTTTTATTGTTTTATCTTCTAATTAGGTGAGTTGACTCTCTACCCTTAATTAAATTAAATATAATCTAAGTTCATATGATAAAATACTAGGTGAATATTTGAATCTCTAGTGTTTTTTATCCATTCATTTCTCTCAAATTTATTATGTTATTTTCAATTAATAATTATTTTGCTCTATCTTTGAGTGAAAAAACAAACAAATAACTACTTTTTACTTTCTTTTTTTTGAAACTAACTACTTTTTACTTAATAATAGAGGTTTTTACATCAGTCATTCCCTATGATCAACCTCAAACTCACCGAGATATATATCTCGGTTTTGGGTTTGTATTATTCTAACCACAACACTCATCCACAAAAGCCTTAAGATTGCTATAGGAAGAACCACCTTGGTTGACAGCCTCCCTAGATAACTCCTTCCATTTCATGGCATTCCTTCTAATTTCTTTCTCTCTCTCTTCATCTCCCACGACCAATTCCAAGCACCTCTTAATTTCATCACCTACTACAATCCCATCATTATTTGCTGTCACCTTCACACCTGTCTTCAACACATCTTCAATCAACTTTGCATTTGTCCCTTGATCTGACCATTGTGGAAACGCTACCATTGGCACCCCAGAAAACAAAGCCTCCAAAGTTGAATTCCATCCACAATGTGTCACAAAGCATCCCACTGAAGGGTGGGACAAAACATACACTTGGGAACACCATGGTACTATCATACCTTTTTCTTCCAATTCCTTTCTGCAACTCAACTTCTCTTCTTCTCCATTTTCCTTAGCTCTTATGACCCACAAGAAGGGCCGCCCACAATCTAACAATCCGCGTGCAATTTGCTCCATTTGTTGCTCCATTAACACTGATATACTCCCAAATGAAACATAAATCACCGATGATTCAGGCTTAGAGTTGAGCCATTCCATATAATCCTTGGAGCCATTCGATGGATCTCTTTCATCCAAATAAGCAGATGGAATTAGAGGACCAACTGCAACCAAATTAAGTTTTTCGATCGCTTTTAAGGCCTCAATCTCTAGTGCATCAAATGTATTCACTAGAACTCTTGGTTTGCTCAACTTTTCAAGGGCCTCAAGGTCGGCTTGAAATATTGGGAGAAGATAATCATAAGTGTTTGAAGCCAGCATGAAAGAGGGTAGTTCACGGCTATTGAGTAATGGCAGACCCGGTAACTGTATTGAATGCGATGGGTCATTGTTGCAGTTCCCAATAACATCAGCAAAACCATTGTAGTAGTAGTAGTAAATGTCCAAAACCATGGCAGGCTGAATCCAAAAAAGAGTGGAAGGAAGGTGAAGCTCACGAGCCACTTCAGCAGCCCAAGGTATAAGCAAGGTGTAGACCAAGCAGGTGAAGGGACGTCCCTGGTTGGCGTTGGACACAATGAGTTCAGTTAGAGCTTTGGTGCCATTGCGCTTGAGTTGATCCAAGTACTCCTGCATCTTGTCCTCGAGTTTGAAACCGTCGTCGTAGCCATCGGAGAAGGTGGCAAACGACAAGCCGTCAGGAGGAGGGCTTTTGATCATGCGACGGTGGGCACTAATGGTGATGGCAAAGGTGACATGCACTCTTCTTCCTCCTCCTCCTAAGTGAATAAGGCGGTTGGCGAATTGGAGGGCTGGGTTGATGTGGCCATGTGAGGGATATGTCACGAGAAGGAAGTGAGGCTGTTGCTGCTCCATGAATGATTTCCTTTCTTTTTGGATTGGGAAATCAAATCAGACAGTGGGTGTGACTGTGAATATATTCTATTATGCTAATAAGCAAAAAGGGATGCGAGGATGAGAAATTGAATGGCCCTAATGCTTATATAGTGTTCATCAAAAAAAAAAAAAAATGCTTATAAAGTGAGTGGATTGGGCAGGAGTATTATTAACGACGTTAGCGATGACGATTTGGAGATGGTGGGGCTCTGTGATTTGCTTTTTTTTGTTTTTGGTTTCATTAATCTGGTTGGTCTGACAGAATATTGTGTGACGTGTGGTTATCATGCATGCAGGTATATGATTAGACTAGTCATCATCAGTGGCGATGCCACGTTGGGTTCAGGATGTACCCAAGAATACCCTAACCGGAAAAAAAAAAATTATAATAATATATAATAATTTAAATTTTTTAATTTGTTTATCCATAAAAATAAAATAAAATAAAATAGAAACACTCTCAAGCAAAATCAAGAACACCTTCAAAATTTTTATGTCAAACAAATTTTGAACTAAAATCTAAAAAAAAAAAATTTGTAACAGAGAGTCTGAAAAAAAATTAAAAAAAAAAATTGGTTACAGAACAAGCCCCCCCCCCCAAAAAAGCCCAACATCAATCCTAAACAAAACCAACCTCAACCAGATTTTTAAATCAAAATAATTATTAATCTCCGGCTTTCATCTCGTTTGTCAACCACATCACTGGATTTCACCGTTTAATGAGAGACCAAGAGAGGGGAGGGAGAGAGAAAAAGGCGAGAGTAACAGAGATTAGAGAGAATGAAGTAATATAGAAATGGAAAATAGAGAGCAAACTTACGCTGGCATTAGATTTTTTGGAATAGGTGTATGTTTGGATAGCACGTTTAAGTGCTGCGTCTGCATTTTTTTTTCTTTTTTTTTTTTTTCAGCTGCAACTGTTGATTGGTCTTTTGTGAACAGTGCATAAATACACTGTTTACGGGTCCTACAAACTCCACTTTTTATCAACTTTTTCATTAAAAATAGGTCCCACGGTACTATTTACACATTTAAAAATTATTTAATTACAGTGTTTTCAGTTTTCAATTTTAACAAAATAAGTTCTATCTAAACATACCTTAAAAGTTGAATCATGCATGTTCGAAGAGATATTTTATAGGCATTCTAGAAGAGAGAAAATAGAAAGCTAAAGATATCATTTTGAATTGACGGTGCAGATAAAGTTTTGAATGTGAGAATATTGGGAATTGTTAATTGATAAGACTAGAGAGAATAATTTATAAAATAAAATAAAATAAAATAAAACCCAAAGAGAATATGGCCAGGGGAACACGTGAATGAGATAAGAATGAGAAGAAAAAGTATTGGGGAGTGGGGCCGGGTAGAGAAAATGAATGAAAATTGAAAACAAGTAAAAGCAAGTTAAAAAATTCATTATGTTCTCCAAATTTTCTGAAAAATTTTAAATAATATAAGAGATATTTTTTCATTTTTGTAATAAATTACAAAAAATATAATCTTTTCTTTAATTAAAATATATTTTAACCTCTTTATATATTATTTTAATTAAAATTGTAAAATTTTGTATATGTATTTTATTATTTTTATATTAATAAATTATTAAAATAATTATGACGTCATCACGGTTCGACCTCGGTCTGACCTTAAAAGCCTTGAACATTTTCCTTTTATGGTTCATTGAATATTCCGAGTCTGAAAACCATGTGTACATGTACCTTTGTTCATTTCATTTCTTTTTATTTTTTCCCCTTTTGAGATTTTTCGATGTACAGAATGTAAATTTGTTTTGGTTTTAAAAACAATTTTTTTTTTGTTTTTTTTTTAAACACAAACTTCATACTGGCCAAATTTTGAATTTCGGCTAGTATTTACCGAAACGTCCTGAAAAAGACCAAAATGACCTGAAATTTTTTCAAAGTGGAATAAGATAGGTTACTATTCCGATTTGTCCAGGACCACCTTGAACAAAATTCCTGAAATCGCCACTGGTCATCATGTGTTCAGATTTTTCTCCTGTTCGAGTTTCAACTTTCAACATTTTACTTTCATAAAAAACAAATGCTTACAAAGTGAGTGGATTGGGCAAGAGTATTATTAACGACGTTAGCGATGACGATTTGGAGATGGTGGGGCTTTGTGATTTGCTATTTTTTGTTTTTGGTTTCATTAATCTGGTTGGTTTGATAGAATATTGTGTGACGTGTGGCTATCATGCATGCATGTATATGATTAGACTAGACATCATGTGTTCAGATTTTTCTGTAGCGTGTTCGAGTTTCAACTTTCAACATTTTACTCAGTCACAGTTTGAATACAACTTATTTTACTTAAAACTGAAAACATTATAGTAAAATAATTTTTAAATATATAAATAGTACTGTAAGATCCATTTTTAATATTTTTTTTCTAAATAAAGTGATTGTGGGTCATATAAACAGTGCACTTTGTCTTTGTATGGTGAATCTATGTGCATGAACAGTGCGGTTACGGTTCATACACGCTAAAAAAGAAGAAGAAGGAAACGTGAAATAGAAAACGCAGGCACATAATAAGTCCTATCCAAACGCTACCTTACTAAAATACTTTAACACAACTTTTAAAACTCTTTAAAATACTCATATTTTTTAGTTAAATAATTTTAAATTAAAAAAACACAAATTGATTAAAAAGGTAATTTACTATTCCTAAATTTTAAGCTTTTTTCTTTTATCTTCTTAGTTCAGCCTAAAATTTAAGACATTATTTCTATCTCATTTTAAACATTATTTTACGTTTCTTAAAAAAAAAATACAAACGGTTATTGTAGAGACACGATTTTAGTCGACCCGATTCTTGTTGGTCAGGTCTTGGCCTAAAAGGTCCCACACAATGAATTTCTTGTAGAGTATGGGCTAAAGAACTTGGTTTCAGTTAGTTTAAACGGTTTGTTGCATGGGCTCAGGGGATACAGAAATAAGAATATAAGGAGATAGCAGTGAAGAGAGATCCTTCTCAAATGATCAGGTTTCAAACTTGATTAATGGGCACAGATTCATGCAAATAAAATTTCTCTACAGTGTTCTCTCCTCTCTTTTTCTCTGTCTCCCCCCCCCCTCTTGGGGGACTTTTACATATTATATAGGCCCTCTCCTATCATCTGAGTTTTACACTTGTTGATCATCCAAACCCCTACTTGAGCACCTGTCCCATCAGACACCCTTATCAGTTCTTTATGAGTTGCAGTGGCCAAGGTAACACTGTTCAGGGGTCTTCTCCTCATTAATGCGGCCAGGAGAGTAGTTGTGATACATTTAATGTAGTAGTGGCAGCCTTTGCTGAGATATTTTGGGTCTCCTTCCTTTTTGCGTATTCGGGGAATGGGCTACAGTGGCTGAGACGCACCTTCGATCTGGATTTTGCAGTGTCCGAGGAGGAATTCCTCCTCGGACATATTCTCTTTACCCGTGGGCCTAAATAAGGATTCTGGGCCACAATGTCTCCTCGGACGGACTGGTCCTCGGACGGGCCCAAGGCCTAGTCAACCTATCATTCTGGGCCGGTCCCCACAATAGCCCCTCAAAACTCCGATTTTTGATTTCCTTCCGAGGAGAAAAGCGGGGTTTTGACATTTACAAAGGATGGAATTAATGAGATTTTGATTCGCGCGTGCGGGCAGTTACTTTTAACGCGCTACAATTTACGAGGCGCGACCATTTACTCCAGGTAGCTTTATGTCTCCTTTATCCAACGGCGAGGCGTAGATCTGACGGCCAGCATTTTTCCTTGAATTTTTGAGCAGGAGTGATTTTCTCTCTCCCTCTTGCTATATAAAGCGCTAGAGAGGCTCATTTTTTCTTTTTTTATCTGCATATCAGAAGTACAGAGAACTCCAGAGAACTCCAGCACCCAGAGATCTACGAACACTTCCGTTCTTCAGATTTCCATAACCGTTTCTACGAAGCGTCCTTCCTAGAGGAGATTTTCAAGCATCTTTCTGGTCTTTTGTGAAGATACTCATAAGTTCCGTTCGTTTCGTTGCTTTGAATTTCTCCTCAATTTTTATTTCCCCTCCCCCTCTAGTTCAACTTAGATGGGTAAATTCAAGGATCTAGTAGACACTCCGGCCGCCATGGAGGCCTTTAGGACGAAATACCACATCCCGCAGAGGGTGGTTTTGCGGTACTGTCCCCCAGAAGGAGTATTGATAGATAGAGACGTGGGTGAAGTTGTCATTCCTATGATTGCCTTCATTGAAGGAGGAATGACACTCCCCATGCGTGCGCTCTGAACATGTTCAGGGTATTAGGCTGCATAGATGTCTTGAATGAGCGGATGGGTCTAGGCTTGACCTGGCATGATGTGGTTCACCTATACGAGTGCCACTACGTCGAGAAGGGAGGGTATTACCTTAAATCTCGGTCTGAGGTGGTTAGGCTAATCTCCTGCCTCCCCATATCCAATAAGAGTATGAAGGATGACTTCCTCATTGCCTCAGGAGAGTGGAGCGATGGTTTTCATTGTCCAACTCAGGCAGGAATTCCAGGTGCGGCGCCCTTAGGGCCAATCCTTTAGGGAGGGGGCTTAGCTCTTTGGATTCACTCTTTTTTTTTGCTTAAGGGTTATAAATTTTATAGTTTAACTCTAATCTCCTTCTTGGCTGTATTGCAGATAGAGCTCTGGTTGCTCCCAAGCTGAGCCACGTGAACGTTCCGGCCTTGAACTATCTTCTAAGGTCTGAAATCTACGTTACCGAGGACGGGCAGCTGCGCGCGTGTCATTTGGTTTTAGGCTACCTACCACTAACCCGCTTTTTCCAAGCCATTGGCCACGCCATAAGAGCTGGTAGTCTAAGGTTGGCTAGGATTGACGTATCCAAGCCCAAGTTTCTGGCCCGACAAGATCCTAAGCTAGTCGTGTTACCTAGCATTCGGAATCTTCCACCAGCCGTGCAACTGCCTCCGCCAGACAACCTTGACGTTGCTGCGCCAATTGAAGGAGAGACCGAATCATATCGTCTTTCTCTTGAGGAGGAGATAGGCGAGTTCTATTTTGAAGAGGAGGTTCATCAAGCCCCTTTGATTGAGCTTTCAGACCCTGAAGGGGAGCAGGATTGAAACTCCGTGGTCGGCGCTCCGATTATCATAGCCTGCTCGGACGACTCTTCGAACGAGGAGGTAGACAATATGGCTGGTAAAGGAAAAACCTTACGAGAATTGATGTCCTCCTGAGGAAAAGGTCAATCTTCGAAGGTGCCTGCTCAGTTGCAGGCCTAGGACCTTCCTCCAGTCGCTCCTCAGGTTCCTTCTGACCTCGGCCTCAAGGTTAACCCGAACTTAAAAAAGAAAAGGCCGACCGAAATCCCTGAGGAAGGCGAGGTGGTGCCCCGCCAGGGCAAGCAGCAAAAAACCACCCGGGGGCAAAAGAATAAAAGGGCTTCCTCCGTAGAGAGCCAAGAGGAGGAGAACCGGGCTGAAGTGCATGTTCAACCACGCACTTGGAGCCCAAAGCTAGAGCTAGATGGGGTTGCTATCCCTTACACTGCATCGGTCCGAGAATATAACAGGGGCAGAGCAGGGTACATAGCTGAGGCTTTGGAGCAGCCAGTACTCCTCCCTCGGGATATGGAGGCCTACAGGCGGTTCTCTCAGCCTGAGCTCTTTCTATCACTTAAGAGGGACCTTGCAATGGTAAGCGACTCTTCTACTCTTTCGTTAAATCGTTAAACATTGTTGCATTCTAAGAAAATTTTGGTTTTGTTGGCAGATCACTCAGTAGGTGTTTGTGGCAGCAACCGCAATTTAGCTGAAGCTGAGGCCCAATCTCGGACAGAGGTGGAGAAAACTGTGGGGTCCCTCAAGCAAGAGAACTTTGATCTTGTGGAGAAGTTCAAGGAGGCGGAGAAAAAACGCCGGAGTGCTAAGGCCAGCTTGAAGAATGCTGAAACCCAAGCGGAGGACTAGCGTCAAAAATTGTTCGTGACTGAGACCAGCCTTGCCACTGAAAAACAAACAGTGCTGGATCTCAAGGCCGCGCTACAAAAAGCCGAGGAGCAGGTCTGGCTGGCTAAAGAAGAGGTTCAGCTAGCTCGGGAAGCAGCCGAGGCTGAAAAGAAGGCCTCTTATCAGCTTGGGGCTGAGGAGACTGAAGCCAGGCTCTCTGAGGAGATTCCAGAGGTATGCAAGGATTATTACAGCATCTCATGGGCTTATGCCCTTGATGCTGCAGGATTTCCTGTAGACTCGACGCTGAGGTTGCCCGGGAAGATCTTTTTTCCGCCAGAGATCCGAGAGAATCTTGATGGCGCTCCTGAAGCTTCTAAGCAGGCCATGGCTATTCTTGATACCATCCCTTTGCTTGATAAAGCCAAGGATCCTGCCAAGGAGTCCATCTCCGAGATTCCTCCTTCTCAGCCAGAACAGAAAGAGAATCCTCCTGCTGAGGCTTAGATTTTAGGTTTTTAATTATTGTACTTTTTTTTGAATGAGAGTTGTCTTATTTTTGTTCTTTTGTAAAGACCTCTCTTTGTTTTGACCTCGGAATATTAATATAGAATGTTCTCTTTATTCTCTTCGGATGTTTACTAACACTATTCCTCTATTTAACGTTCGCAACAATATAAACAAATATAAACGAATAAGAAAAAGGAATGCCGTGCGGCGAATTTGAATGATAGTCGTAATTATACTAAACTACGCACGTACCTTGAAATTGCACAAGAGCTCTAAGCTATTAATCTCCCCTAAGGCTGTGGTCCGAGGATCCACGTAAGACCTAGGTTCTGTTTAAAACTTGTAGATGCCATAAGTTGTTAATTTCCCCTAAGGCTGTGATCCGAGGAGCCATGCAGGACTTAGGTTCTGTTTAAAACTTGTAGATGCCATAAGTTGTTAATTTCCCCTAAGGCTGTGATCTAAGGAGCCATGCAGGACTTAGGTTTTGTTTAAAACTTGTAGATGCCATAAGTTATTAATTTCCCCTAAGCCTGTGGTCCGAGGAACCATGCAGGACTTAGGTTCTGTTTAAAACATGGATAGATGGAAATGTACCAATGCGATGATCATGGAACGAAACATAGGCAGAGCCGTTTTCATTAGTAATAATATCTTCTTAGATTATTTACATTCCACGGGCGAGGTACAGTTTTTTCATCTAAGTCTTCTAGGTAATAGGCACCTATTCCGGCCACAAATGTGATGCGATACGGTCCCTCCCAGTTGGGCCCCAGCTTGCCCCAAGAAGGGTTCTTAGCGCTGTCGAGAATTTTCCTCATTACGAGGTCGCCTGGATTTAGGGGTCGCAGCTTTACATTGGCGTCATATCCCCGCTTTAGCTTCTGATGATAATAGGCCATATGGATCATCGCTTTTTCCCTTTTTTCCTCAGTTAAGTCTAGACTTCTCCCTAGTAACTCGTCATTGTTTTCCGGGGTAAAGGTGCTAGACCTCAATGTGGGGAATCTGTTCTCGATTGGGAGTATAGCTTCGGCCCCATAAGTCATTGAAAAGGGAGTTTCGCCCGTTGACCGTCACGGCGTTGTTCGATAGGTCCATAAAACATGCGGGAGCTCTTCCACCCATCTCCCCTTTGCATCATCCAATCTCTTTTTCAAACCGCTTACTATGACTTTGTTCATGGCCTCGGCTTGCCCATTTCCTTGGGGGTAGGCAGGAGTGAAATATCTGTTGGTGATGCCAAACTCATTGCAGTATTCCCTGAAGTTCTTACTATCAAGTTGAAGACCGTTGTCCGAGATGAGGGTGTGAGGAGTTTCGAAGCACGTAATAATGTTTTTCCAAATGAATTTCTTGGCATCCACGTCCCTGATGTTGGCCAAAGGTTCAGCCTCTACCCACTTGGTGAAATAGTCGATGCCGACTATTATGTATCGCTTATTCCCTGCTGCTTTAGGGAAAGGACTGACAATATCAAGACCCTATTGAGCAAAAGGCCAAGGGCTGGAAAGGGGGTTAAGGATTCCTTCAGGTTGATGGATATTTGGGGCAAATCTCTGGCATTGATCACACTTCTTCGTATATTCTTGGGCATCTCTCTGCATATTCGGCCACCAGTATCCCTGGGTGAGTGCCCTGTGCGCCAGCGACCTTCTTCCTGTGTGACTCCCACAAATTCCCTCATGTAGCTCATCAAGCAAGGACTCGGACCCCTCTGGGTGTATACACAATAGGTACGGCCCAGAATAGGAACACCGGTATAGCTTGTGGTCTTCCGACAACCAAAACCGGGGAGCATTCCTTCGTATCTTCTCGGCTTCCAGTTTTTCCTCTAGTAATATCGTCTTTGAGGAAGTTCATTATAGGATCCATCCAGCTGGGACTGTTTCTAACCTGATGGACCTGAGCTGGGTCTCTTCTAATTGAACTCGCTTGGACTAGATCCTCAACAAGGATTATTCGCGGCAGATCATGCACCGAGGACGTGGCAAGAGTGGTTAGCGAATCTGCATAGGTGTTCCCACTTTTGGAAACGTGTGTCAGATTGAAGGATTCAAAACCTGACTACAGGCGTTTGACTCGTCCGAGATACTCTTGCATTCTAGCATTTCTAGCTTCTAACTCACCCATCACTTGGCCAACGACCAATTTGGAGTCCGAGAATGCTTCCATTGCCCTTCCGCCCAATTTTTGAACCATCGTCATCCCTTGAAGTAAGGCTTCGTACTCGGCCTCGTTGTTCGTAGCCGAGAACTCGAGTTTTAGTGATTTCTCAATGGTAATACCTTTGGGCGATATTAAAACTAGCCCAATTCCAGATCCTCTTTGGTTGGCTGTGCCATCCACGTAGACCTTCCAGCGCAAGGTCTCCCGTGCTGAGATTGTGCCAACCGATTTTCCATTCATGTCTTTCTTCTCGGTTATTGTTTCTGTAGAGGGTTCAGCAAATTCTGAGACTAAGTCCACGAGGACTTGACCCTTGACAGAGGACCTAGGCATATATTTAATATCAAAGGCTCCCAAAAGTGCACTCCACATGGCGATCCTTCTTGTGTAGTCGGCGCTTCGAAGTACTGCTCGAAGGGGAAGCTGGGTTAGAACGATGACCGTGTGTGCCTGAAAGTAATGAGGGAGCTTCCGTGTGGCGTGCACTACCGCCAGAATTGCTTTCTCCAATGGTAAGTATCGCACTTCAGCCTCATGTAATGACTTACTTACGTAGTACACTGGTCGCTGTACCCCATTGTCATCCCGTATCAATACCAGGCTTACAGCATGAGGGGCTACGGCTATGTATGCAAACAGTACCTCGTCTGCCTCAGGGCTAGACATGATGGGTGGTCGCGACAAGTATTCCTTAAGTTGCTGGAAGGCCCGAACACAATCCTCTGACCACTCAAATCCTTTCCACTTATTTGTCAAGAGGTAGAAAGGTCGACATCGGTCTGCAGATCGTGATATGAACCGGTTTAATGCTGCGATCATGCCAGTAAGTTTCTGCACTTCTTTCGGATTCTGAGGAGCCTATAGGCTATTAATCGTTTTGATTTGATCTGGGCTTACCTCTATCCCTTTGTGGGTTACCATATAGCCTAGGAATTTCCCAGACCCGACCCCGAATGAACACTTGGAAGCATTGAGCCGCAACTTGTGCTTTCTTAAGATGCCAAAAATGATCCCTAGGTCTTTCACGTGCTCGGACACCACCTTGCTTTTTACCACCATATCATCTATGTAGACTTCAATAACTTTGCCTAGTTGTGGTTCAAACATTTTGGTCATCATTCTTTGGTACGTTGACCCTGCGTTCTTTAGTCCGAAAGGCATCACCAAATAATGGTAGTTTCTGACGGGTGTCATGAACGTCGTTTTCTCCTGATCCTCTAATGCCAGAGGTATCTGATGATAGCCCTGGAAGGCATCCAGGAAGCTCATTCGAGGGTGGCCTACAGTCGCATCTACCAGTCGGTCTATTCGAGGTAACGGGAACGGGTCTTTCGGGCATGCTGTTAGGGTTTTTCTAATGAATTAAGCAGAAAATGGTGTGGGTCACTTCAAGGGGACCTGACCTCCATGGAAGAGAAGAGAGAAAGAGAGAGAGATAGAGAAAGTAACTGAATGAGTATTATTCATCAATGCCTATCTGTTACAAGTTTATGCCCCTTATACCCGTGGACCCTTCTAACTAACCCATGGTCCACTAACTAACTCCTTAACCACTCATCCCTTTATTAACCAATGTAACAATCATTAACCCATAGTAACTAACTATTAACCCATAGTAACTAACTATCAGTTACAACCAATACAAGCCCATCACACCCAATGATATAGACTCCTAACATTACCTCTCCCTTTTACAGCACCTTGCCCACAAGGTGAGGGAAAGAAAGTTGCAACTGATGTAGAGACTCCCAAGTTGCATCTTCAGGTGAAGCACCCAACCACTGCACCAACACTTCAGTTATGACTCTGGATCTTAAGGACTTACTCCTGGTCTGCAGAATTGCAACAGGTTCCGTATACACTTGCCCTGAATCATCTGCTGGAGGCAAGGTAGGTAAGGGCGTGACATGTTGGCCCAACTTCAACTTCAAACATGACACATGGAACACAGGGTGGAGCTTTGATTCTGGGGGCAGTTCCAACTTGTAAGACACAGCCCCAATTCTCTTCAGCACCTTAAATGGTCCAAAGTATCTTGGAGACAACTTCCACTTTCCTTTGTAAGCCAATGACTGCTGCCTGTAGGGTTGCAACCTGAGGAAAACCCAATCCCCTACTGCGAAGGACCTCTCTTGCCTATGTTTATCTGCTTGTGTCTTCATCCTGCCTTGAGCAGCAGCCAAATGATCCCTTAAAATGTGCAGAACATCCTGCCTTTGACTTAGCAAGGAATCTAGAGCAGCCACTCTAGTCGTGCCAGGAACATAACTGTGAAGCTTAAGGGGAGGAAAACCATACAAAGCCTCAAAAGGAGTTAGCTTCAAACTGGTGTGGAAAGAGGAGTTAAACCAGAATTCTGCCAAGGGTAACCAAGAAGCCCACTGATGAGGTCTATCACTGGTAAAAGCCCTCAAGTATTGTTCCAAGCATTTGTTCACTATCTCCGTCTGCCCATCTGTTTGAGGGTGATAGGCAGTGGACATTGCTAGAACAGTGCCTTGTAGTTTAAATAGCTCTGACCAAAACAAAGAAGTAAAAGTTGCATCTCTATCACTAACAATGGAAGAAGGCATTCCATGTAGTTTGAAGACATGTTGCATGTAGAGAGAAGTAATTTTGGTTGCACTATAGGGATGTGAGACAGGAACAAAATGCACATACTTAGTTAATCTGTCCACCACCACTAAGATAACCTCAAACCCCATAGATTTAGGAAGGCCCTCCACAAAATCTAGGCTCACATCAGTCCAAGGGGTATTAGGAATAGACAATGGTTGAAGCAGGCTAGCTGGAGAAGAGGTATCAAATTTGATCCTCTGACAAGTATCACACTCTCTAATAAATTTCTTAAGGTCAGTCTTCATCCCTTTCCAATAAAAATCACTCTTTGCCCTTTGATAAGACTTTAAGAATCCCGAATGACCTGCTAAGGGACTGCTATGGACATGATGCAGAAATTGAACCTTAAGGGGGCAAGATGGACCAATGTAAAACCTTCCTTTGTAAAATAACAATCCATTCTGAAAAGTGAAACCCTTAGGTGGAGTCCCTGCTTGGATAGCAGCAATAAGCTGTTGGACAGATTCATCCAAAGAATAACTATCTTGCAACACCTTCAACCAAGTAGGATCAGGGACTGTCAAAAGCATTAGACCACTTGCTTTGGAATCAGAAATAGAAGCAGAAATAGAAGTAGACAAATCAGGAGCAGATCCAAAAGTTCGTGATAAGGCATCTGCCACCCTATTATCACACCCTTTTTTATATTCCACCACAAAGGCATATCCCAAAAGTTTGGCAAGCCACTTCTGTTGAGATGGTGTAGCAATCCTCTGTTCCAACAAGAACTTAAGGCTTTGATGATCAGTCTTCACCACAAAAGGCCTACCCAACAAGTAAGACCTCCATTTTTTAACTGTAGAAGCTAGAGCCATTAACTCAGTTTCATAAGTAGATAAATGAAGGTATTTATCTTTCAAAGCTTGACTGTGGAAAGCTATTGGTCTCTGATCCTGCATTAACACAGCTCCCAAACCCTTCCCTGAAGCGTCACACTCAATGATGAATGGCCTAGAAAAATCTGGAAGAGCCAGCACAGGGGGCTGTGTCACAGCCTCCTTTAGCTTTGTAAAAGCTTCCAAGGCCTTATCATTCCAATGGAAGGAATCTTTTTTTAGGAGATCAGTCAAAGGTTTGGCAATGGCCCCATACCCCTTAATGAATTTCCTATAGTATTCAGTCAGCCCTAAAAACCCTCTCAAAGCCTTGACAGAATCAGGTATAGGCCACTGAACCATAGCTGAAATCTTCTTGGAATCTGCCCTGACACCCTCCCCAGAGATGACATGACCCAAATATTCAACTTCAGTACAGCCAAATACACACTTGGACTGCTTGGCATATAGCTGGTTAGACATCAACACCTCCAAAACAGTTCTAAGATGAGACACATGAGCTTCCATGGACTGGCTGTAGACTAAAATATCATCAAAAAACACTAGGACAAATTTCCTCAAATAGGGTCTAAAGATAGAGTTCATTAAGGCCTGAAAAGTAGATGGTGCATTAGTCAATCCAAATGGCATAACCAAAAACTCATAATGCCCTTCATGAGTTCTAAAGGCAGTTTTAGGAACATCCTCACTCTTCATCCTAATCTGGTGATAACCTGATCGGAGATCTAGCTTAGAAAACACTGAAGCACCTGCCAATTCATCTAATAGCTCATCTACAATGGGAATGGGAAATTTGTCTTTAATAGTAGCCTTATTAAGAGCCCTATAGTCTATACACATACGCCAACTTCCATCAGCTTTCCTCACAAGCAAAACAGGTGAAGAAAATGGGCTTTGGCTAGGCTGTATTGACCCTACTTCTAGCAACTCATTTACTATCTTTTCAATTTCAGATTTTTGAAAATGAGGATACCTGTATGGCCTTTCACACACAGGCAAGGTTCCTTCCTTGAGGTTGATGCTATGTTCATGACCTCTGATAGGTGGTAAGCCAGTAGGAACAGCAAAAACCTTGGAAAATTCATTCAACAAATCTGTCAGCACAGGTGGAAAATGGGGTTGGTCAAAGGACACAGGGGCTGCAGTCGTAATTTGCAGCACTAAACCCTTCCTTGTTGACCCACTGAAAATCTTGCTAGCATCAGAAATGATCAAGGAAGTAGGCTGCAATCCCTTGAGAAACACCCTTTTTCCCAAATGTAGAAACTCCATAGTCAACAATTGAAAGTTCCAACTGATTACCCCCAAAGTACTCAGCCATTGGGTACCCAAAATTACCTCACAACCCCCCAAATGTAAGACATTAAAATCCAACACAAACCTATGTCCTTGCAAAGTGATATTGACCCCATGGCAACTTCCCAAAGTCTTAATAACTGTGCCATCAGCTACTTTAACCTCTAATATCTGAGAGGTATCCAAGTGCAATTGCAGCACAGGTAACACAGTAGCATCCAAAAAATTATGGGTGCTCCCAGAGTCAATGAGAGACACCACCTCATGATTCTGGATTCTCCCTTTTATCCTCATGGTATTGGCAGTAGGATTCCCCACCAAAGCATACAAGGTGATCTCAGCAGAATTAACTTCATTCCTTGAACTAACATTTGTATTGTCCATCAGAACTTCCTCCTCAGTAATCTCCACCAGTGGTATCCCAGAAGTTTTAGGTTCTATCTCATTTACTCCCTCCAACAAAAACAATTTAGCCCCTTTACACTTATGCCCAACTTGCCATTTTTCATCACAGTTGTAACATAACCCCTGTTTCCTTCTTTCCTCCATTTGGGCTTCAGTCAACCTTTGTAAAGGAAATTTGGTTCTTGATTCTATTCTTGGTTCTAACTTCGGTGACCCAAAAACTGAAACTTTACCATTCTCAATTGTATTCCTAATTCCCTTCCTACTATGGCTTAAGTATTCCTCCTGAATTTTTGCCAACCCAAAAGCCTCATTAAGAGTTTTAGGAACCAACATCCTAACAAGTAGTCTAATTTCATCCTTTAACCCACTTAAAAAACAACTCAATTTGTGTGTCTCAGATAAACCCAAAATTCTATTTGACAAAATTTCGAAGTTACCTTTGTAAGCTATCACCGTGGAAGTCTGTTTGAGTCTAGTAAGAGCCTCCATAGGATCATCATACGCAGTGACACCAAAACGTGTCTGCAAGGCTTTAATGAAGACCTCCCAGCTACTAAACCCACCCGATTGCTCTGCATCTTGGAACCAAATAAGAGCTTCCTCCTCTAGATGATACGAAGCCATCATCACCTTTTGGTGTCCTGGGGTGTTGTGATATGAGAAAAATTGGTTGGCCTTGTAAACCTAGCAAGTGGGGTCTTCTCCATGGAATCTTGGAAAATCCAATCTTAGGTTCTTGATAGAATTGAGGGTTGAAGACTCTGAATTTCCCCCATTATTGTTGATAAGAAGAGCTCGGGAACCTGAATTTGGGATCTGTTGGCGTTTTTCCTCTGCTTCCGCAACTTTTTGCATGAACCCAGCGATGGTTTGCAATTGCTTCTGGATTTCTTGTAATGCATGTTCATGATTTTCAGAGATCCTTGCTAAAGCCGCCAATTTCTCTGAATTTTGCTTCTCTGAATTTTGTGAATTGGGATTTTGTGAAGTGGAACGTGTTTCTGTCATGGTGGTATGAAAGGATCAAAGGCTCTGATACCAAATGTTAGGGTTTTTCTAATGAATTAAGCATAAAATGGTGTGGGTCACTTCAAGGGGACCTGGCCTCCATGGAAGAGAAGAGAGAAAGAGAGAGAGATAGAGAAAGTAACTGAATGAGTATTATTCATCAATGCCTATCTGTTACAAGTTTATGCCCCTTATACCCGTGGACCCTTCTAACTAACCCATGGTCCACTAACTAACTCCTTAACCACTCATCCCTTTATTAACCAATGTAACAATCATTAACCCATAGTAACTAACTATTAACCCATAGTAACTAACTATCAGTTACAACCAATACAAGCCCATCACACCCAATGATATAGACTTCTAACACATGCTTTGTTCAAGTCTGTGAAGTCTACGCAGACTCGCCACTTCCCCGTTTTCTTTCTTACCACCACCGTATTTGCCAGCCATTCGGGGTAAAAGACCTCTTTAATAGCCCCTGCCTTTTTCAGTTTTGTCACTTCGTCTCTAACGGCACTGGCATGTTCCTTTGAGGGACGTCGGGGTGGTTGCTTCTTTGGAATGGAAGACGGGTTAACATTCAAGTGGTGACAAATAAGGCTAGGGTCAACCCCCGGGGTGTCGAAAGCGTCCCATGCAAACACATCGACATTTCTTCTCAGAAATCCGACCAGTTCCTCTTTTTCTTGAGGAGGCAACTCGGAGCCGACCTGGAAAAATCTCTCTGGGTCATTGTCGACGATAAACTTTTCTAAACTTTCACACCTTATCTCCTCGGCTGGCTCATTGACTTGCCCTGCTGAGGTGGCTGGTTGCTATAAGTTCTCAGAGGCTGAGGACTCGGCATTGGACCGATGTGAGATGGCGGTCACCATACACTGCCTGGCCATGGCCTGATTTCCATGAATCTCTTCTACTTGACCTCTGGATGGATATTTTACCTTTTGGTGAAGTGTGGAGGATACAGCTTCTAGGGCATGGATCCATCGCCTGGCTATTATCACTGTATAGGGCGAGTAGGCATCGACCACGATAAAGTTCACCTCTACCACCTCTGACCTAGTCTGTATGGTAGTTTGATCTACCCTTTTGGCGTAACAGTCTTCCCTTCGAAGCTGATAAGGGGAGAGTCATAAGCCATCAAATCCTCCGGCCTCAGGTTCAGCCCCTTGTATAGATCAGGGTACATTACCTCTACTGCGCTACCCAGGTCTACCAGCACCCTTCTCACATCGAAGCCTTCGATTCTCAGCGTAACCACTAAGGCATCATCGTGAGGTTGGATAGTTCCCCTCTTATCCTCGTCCGAGAATCCTAGTATTAACGAGCTTCCCTTTTTAGACCTTTTAAATTCTCTTCCCCCGTCCTCAGTAGAGAGCCGAGCCACAAACAGCACCCTGGAAGGAAATGACCTGATTCTTCCTGGAGCGGCGAGGATGACATGGATCGTTCCTGTGGGAGGTCTTAAGGATACATCTTTTCGAGGCTCTTGCATTGCCTGGCCCGGATGACCGCTCGAGGGGTGTAAAAGGTGACGTAACTTTCCTTCTCGGACCAACTGATCTAGGTGATTCCATAGATTCCTACAATCCTCAATGGTATGTCCATGGTCCTGATGATAGTGGCAATACAGGTTCTAGTTACGTTTTGAAGGGTCTCCAACCATCTTTCCCGGCCATCTGAAGAAGGGTTCGTTCCTCACTTTCTCCAACACTTGTTGTACTAGCTCTCTGAACACGGCATTCACCGTTTGCATGTTACTTTGTCCAGCCTGTCTCGAAAAATCTCTCTTCAGCTGGTTATGGTTATATCGTTTCGACCTGAAATCATTCACTTTGGGGGAAATGATCTTCTCCTTTCCCTTTCCTTGTAGCTGATCTTCTTCCACCCTTTTGTACTTATCAATCCTATCCATCAACTGATGAACGTTGGCAACTGGTTTACCAGTGAGAGATTTCCTTAAGCCATGCTTGGTGGGGAGACTGCTTTTGAATGTGCTGATAGCGACATCATCATGGTTCTCATCCAACTCGTTATACATCTCCCAATATCTATCCGAATACGCCTTCAAGGTCTCTCCCTCGTGCATGGATAAGGACAACAACGAACTTAGGGGTCGAGGGACTCTGCTATTTGTAATAAAGTAAGAGCAGAAAGCCTGAGTGAGCTGCTTATATGAGCCTATGGAATTTATCTTCAGGCTGTTGAACCATCTCATCGCCATTGGTCCCAAGCTGGATGGGAAGACTTTGCACATTAGGGCTTCATTTTGCGAGTAGATAGCCATTTTTTGGTTAAACTGACTCACATGCTCCACCGGGTCTGCTTGGTCGTTGTAGATGGCGAACGTTGGTTGATTAAAGCGTCGAGGCAACTTAGCCCCTTCAATTCTGTAGATGAAGGTTGATCTTGAAATCTGGTTTAGTGGCCTATTCATAGCATCGTTTCCCAAACCCTTGCTGGATGGGCTTTCATACTTCCGTACAGGGCGAGACTCCTTCTCGCAAGAAAAGGTTTCGCTTGGGGGTGTTCTCGATCTCCGTTGATAACTCACGTCCTCCTCATTGGAGGACGCATCTGAGCTGGAGGGAGATCGCTTTCGCTGCGCACGTCGCAACTTCCTTTTTAGGTCATCTATCTCTCGCTGCATGGCCTGATGACTGTTTCGCCTTTAGGATACGTGACTACCTATCTGGGTATGACTTTGGCTCATCTGGGTAGTATGTACGCTTCCCTCACGATTCCTTCTGCTGCCTGGGTTGGCAGGATTATTTTGCCGCTGGGACTTAATGGGTTCTGTCTGTTGAGGGTTAGCCTGGTGAGGATTCTACTAGTGTGGACCTAGTTCTGCCATGCTTGACCGTTGTGCTTACTGATATTTTAGTTCTTCCCATAGACGGCGCCAATTGTAGGGACACGGTTTTAGTCGACCCGATTCTTGTTGGTCAGGTCTTGGCCCAAAAGGTCCCACACAATAAATTTCTTGTAGAGTATGGGCTAAAGGACTTGGTTTCAGTTAGCTTAAACGGTTTGTTACATGGGCTCAGGGGATACAAAAACAAGAACATAAGGAGATAGCAGTGAAGAGAGATCCTTCTCAAATGATCAGGTCTCAAACTTGATTAATGGGCACAGATTCATGCAAATAAAATTTCTCTACAGTGTTCTCTCCTCTCTTTTTCTCTGTCCCCCCCCCCCATTGGGGGACTTTTACATATTATATAGGCCCTCTTCTATCATCTGGGCTTTACAGTTGTTGATCATCCAAACCCCTACTTGAGCACCTGTCCCATCAAACACCCTTATCAGTTCTTTGTGAGTTGCAGTGGCCAAGGTAGCACTGTTCAGGGGTCTTCTCCTCATTAATGCGGCCAAGAGAGTAGTTGTGATACATTTAATGTGGTGGTGGCACCCTTTGCTGAGATATTTTGGGTCTCCTTCCTTTTTGCGTATTCGGGGAATGGGCTACAGTGGCTGAGACGCACCTTCGATCTGGATTTTGCAGTGTCCGAGGAGGAATTCCTCCTCGGACATATTCTCTTTACCCGTGGGCCTAAATAAGGATTCTGGGCCACGATGTCTCCTCGGACGGACTGGTCCTCGGACGGGCCCAGGGCCCAGTCAACCTATCATTCTGGGCTGGTCCCCACAGTTATTTATATATCACTTTTAAACATTATAATACTAAACCAAAAAAACAAATAAATAAAAAAGAGTATTATTGCATGAGCAAAGTGCGTGTGATGAGTCTAGTGTGTATATATATATATCATATATTATTATATCATAAAAGTTGAACTTAGAAGCTGTGGTTGCGCTAAATAACTACTTTCCTTAAATTGTAAATTTATTTTATATTATTTGTTAGGATATATTTCCTCAAATTAAGGGATAATATATAACAATGGTTTAATGTAGGTAAAATGACAATTTTGTAATTATTTTAACTATGAGGCCCACGCAAGCTAACTCAAATGACTCTGTGTGTGTGTGTGTGTGTGTGTGTGTGAATATAAATTATATACTCATTACCCACCAACCCATTTAATTTAACATCCCACCCAATTAACCCATTAGACAATTAAGAGTTGAGGACTACATTTTCAGGAAAAAAAAATATCAACTATTTTATTTATTTTTTATTAAAAGATAGAAAAGAGCCAATTACTTTAAGAGATTGAAAACTCCTACTTGTTTTATATTTTCCTCCGCATTTTCTTGTGAAACAAAAAAAAAAAAAAAAGACATTAAGCACAATGACAAAGAAAATGGATAGGGTTTAGGATTGACCCTCCCTCCTCTTTAATTTGAACCTCTTAGCCACCAAGATAATATCTTAGAGTTTATTGAGGATTAAAAATTAAATGGCTCTAGAAGACTAGAAGTGAACAACTCCTTAGCCACCAAGATGATTTTGGCGCTGGATTCAGAGTCAGAGACAAGGAATTTGCTGAAGGAGGCAACGGTGGTGATAAAGTCGTTGACGAATTTACTAGGGAATTTGCTGATGCTCATAACCACAAACTTATTCACAAATATTTCTATTCCAAATCAAGAAAGAAATCCATAGATCTGAAATAGTCAAGAGTGGATCTCAACTTTAGGAAGGTGGGAAAATGAGAGGAAAATATTATACATTGCTACCAAACAGAACCTTAGTATTTACAACTAACGATCTGTAAGTCCATTTATTTCAAAGTAAAATATTTTCCTAAAATGTTTTCATTGTAAAATATTTAACCGTTTTTGGTTGTGTAAATGAAAATACTATGAAAATTATTTTCCTATATTTAGTTCCTTTTGAATTTTCTTTTTTAAAATCCTTTAATTAGAAGGACCTAAACTTAGAATTCTCAAATTCTTTTTAATGAGAAACATAACCATTGAATCAGAAACACAACAACCCAAACTAAAATAGGCTCAAAAAATTTAAATATGCAAGAGGAAAAAAAAAAAAAAAAAACCAAATCTGCAAAAAAATTTTAGCAACCCAACAAATCCAACACCACAGTCAAGCTCACAAAACCATCCCCAAACAATATAATCAACTAATTAATGAGATGTGGGTTCCAGTTAGTTCAACTGGTAAAGTCTCTAATGGTTGAATAAGAGATCTGAGGTTTAATTTTTACCTACACCAAAAACTGATTGGTGTCTTGGTCTGATGATAAAGAACTATTAGAAGTAGACGCCATAGGTTGAAACTTTCTCAAACAAAAAAAACTAATTAATGAGATTAATTAATACCCACTAATATTTATCTTATAGTTCTAGTTAGTTTTCTAATATTAGGAGCATTGAAGTTCTAATTAGTGTTGTAATGCTATGAACATGATAAACTACTATTGGTACTATCAATAGTAGTTTATCATTCATATTGTAAATACGTTGTTGCAGTTTATAGCCTTTTAAGTTTTGAATTTTTGCTAACATTTTTAACAAGTCTACATATAATTAAGGAAAATGCTAACGAATGACTTTAGGGCAATAGTTAATAATCTATTTAAAGAAAGTTTTTATGGGAAAAAAAAATATTAATGTTTTAACAGCTTTTTTCATTTCCCATAAAAAGTGGTGTTAAAATTTTCTTAAAATGGATTATTAACTGATGAATCATGTGATATCAGTGGGCTGAAAGTCTCGGGCATTGATGAGTTTGTGACTGAGTTCTGAGAAAACGAATAGAAAATCAAAGGAGACCGGTGGAAGCCGGCCAAGAATCCTCCGATGGTAAAGTTAGCCTTTTTGTAATTCCCAATAAGTTGGAAGTATCAGAAATCAGAATCCCTTACTCTTTTGTTGGCGAGTGTTTATATAGCATGCGGGGAGCGGTTACTCATTTGGTAACCGTTCCTATTGTTGAGGAGTTCAAAAGGCTCGGAGGTAACTTCCATAACTACTATGGAAGTTACATTATTTGGGTCTGCATTCCACAACGGTTAGACTCGACTAGCAATGGTTCGATTTCTCTCACACCTAGTGGAGATATGTTCGTCTAAGGCTAAACATGCTCATGGTGCAGTAACCTCATCCGTCCTTTAAGGACGGACGGACGAGGTTGAACTTGGGCGAGGATCTTCCTTCTTTCTCTCTTTTCTTTGGACGATTCCTATGGACGAGATAAGACTTACATGGATTTTCATTACACCATCAGTTGCCCCCTCGTCCATATGGGTCGTCTAAGAGGGGGGGATAACTTGGTGTCACTTCCTTGAATGCATGTGCGTCGAGGTGCCACGTCACCTTTTTATTGGCGATGAGTCCCGTCGATTCATTTTTTTGAGGTGAACGCCACGTGTCACCTCCTGATTGGTTGTGTCGTTTTATATGCCCAAGTCAGTTGCCTATAAATAGGGGAATTCCTCCGCTACCCTCCACATTTCTGAGATTTTCCTTCTGTGACATTCCTCGTCTAGGAATTTCCTCGCGTCCATAGCCTTCGTTCGTCTTAGAGCCAGGTATTTCTTCTTCTCTCATCTTTTAGGTTTCTCTTTGATCTTTTCAAAAATGTTGTCTAGCGATAGTCTAGAGAAAGCCATAGACGAGTATCAATACGAGAGTAGTTCAAGTTCTAGTGGCTTTAGTAGTAGTGGTAGGGGGAACTCCACGGACGAGGAGTATATTTCTAGCGTCCCTAGGTTTCCCTTGGACGCTATACAATAAGAGCTTAGAAAGGCCTCGGGGTCCCAGGCAGGCACCTCGTCCAACGTCCCTCCGTCCGACCCTTTGGACGAGGAGGAAGTCACCGTGTATAGTTGTGCAATAGAGATCCCTTCCAAAACAGACGAGCAAAGACTTAATAATCTAAGGACATGGTATCAGATCCCAGACGAGCTTAAACCTAGGTTGCCCGTCCGTGGAGAATGGTGCTGTGATCCTCATTTTGGGATAGATGTCTATGAAGCTTATCTTTTGGGGGGGTTTGAGGTTTCATTTGAATGCTTTTACTAGGGAGTTATTAGTTAGGCTAGGTTTAGGAATATGTCAATTCAATCCAAATGCATGGAGATTAGTCATCTCTATGCAAGTTTTATGGAAGGAGGTATTCGGGGGGGACTGTCCTCTTACGGTGGAAGAGTTTCTTTACTGTTATAAACCCTAAAAAATCCACCAATCCCTTGGCTTTTACCAGTTCACTGCCAGGGGCAAATATTGTAGAATGATTAGGTCCCTACCCTCGTCTGATAGAAAATGGAAGACGGAGTTTTTCTTCGTCTCCGGCTCCGGGGTTGGGAATCCTTCTGACGTTGGCCGGGACATATTTGGCCATTATACTGGGGACCTAGGAAACCTTCGTCCTGAGGGTAAGTCCCTCCTTTTTTTTTTGGTCTAACTTGTTCCTTTACAGCTGTTGGACGACCTTATTTTAGCAAGTTTCATCGTGACCGCATCCACAGAGTTCGTCTACACGCAAATAAGAATTTTCATTCTTTAGTAACGCTTAGATGACCTGCTAAGTGGGGGTTAGGGCCTAATCCTTTTGAAGAGGCACTCGCACACGAGATTACAGTGAGGACAAGTAAGTTTTAAACTTAGAGCATCCCTACACACTTTTCCTTTTTTTATTTTAGTTCTAAAAACTTCTCTTTTTCTCTTTTTTTATTTTATTTTATTTATTTTTTATAAGGAATGGCATCAATGAAAGAAACAAAGGAAAAGAGGTTGCAGGTGAGGGGGATCGTCCTAAGGCTCAAACTCAGACTCATCCACCAGCTGGGGACATTCGTCCTGAGATTCCATCCCAGACTCATCCGTCTACTGGGGACAAGAGGAAGTCCCTACCAAAAAACTTGGATCTGGGAAGTCTCCCCAGCCGTCGTGACAAAAGGGTTAGGCATGTGTCGTCTAAAGTAACCAAGCCTAACCTTCCTCAGTCCCATCCTTCCGTCCAGAAAATTGATGTGAATGTGTCTCCACCGGTTGAGATTATCCCGTCCAAGACCCCTCCTAGGACGATTGCATCTGTCTCGTCTCAACCTCCTCCGAAGGTTCCCTCGAACATTATTGAAAATGAGGATTTGGCTTGGGAACGCTTCAGGGAAGCTGTGAAGGACGAAGACATAAATGTCTGTTACAACATGTCCCTAAAGGATTTTGAACATTCAGGTGATCATGATCTTTTTAAGGTAACTTTATTCTCGTCTCGTCTTTATTATTTCATAATTTTTGGCCGTCTAACCAAGCATTTTTGTCTCTTGTAGGCCATGCCCAAGTTCATCGCAGCGTCTAGGCAGGCCACTGAGTTGGACAAGACGAGGATCTTACTAGAGACGACAATCCAAAATGTGAGGGACGAGAGTAAAAAATGGGCTAGGATAGCTGCTAAGGCTAAAGAGAAGGCAACGGAGCATCAAAACTTAATCGAGGAGTTGAGAGATGATATAGTGGAGAAAGATACTCATCTTGATCATATTCAAAAGAAGAATGACGAGTTGAGTACTCTTCTCTCCAAGGCGAAAGAAGATGCCGTTGCGGAGTTCAAGGCGTCCAAAGAATTTACGGACTTATTGGATCGTAACTACGCAGCAGGTTTTGAGGATTTCAGGTTGGACGCTGTTGAAAACTTCCGTGAAGTAGACTTCAGCTCCATCAAGCTTAACTTGAATGCTGCTACCAGTTCTCTTCTTCAAACCAACTCCGAGGACGTTAACATTGAGGACGATGCTTCTACCCAGCCGTCCAAGGAAGATCCCAAGGTGGATGCCCCCCCTGCTTAAGGACAAGTTTTTATAAAACTTTGTAATTTTTCCTTTCTTGTTTTTGTTTGGTCCTTAGTTTTGGGACCTTTTGATGCAACTCAAATACATTAGGCTCATCCATGGTTTTAGGATGAGTTATTAAACTTGTTCTTTCATAAGGGTGTTTGGACGTTGGTCGTCCGCCCTTAAAACAATTGAATGAATGCAATTATTTTTCTTTTATATATGCATGGACGAAACTTTTCATTTCCATATACAAGACTTCATGCTTGACTCATCCATATTTCATATATATACTTCTACCATTTTTATTGGAATTTCACCAAATGTAATTTGTTTGTAAAATGGTAATTACCCGTCCTTGGACTAAGCTGATTTTTATGTTTAATAAGGATAAGACGTGCATTCTGCTCGTCCACGGACTGAATTGTTTTAGTTCAAAACACTCGTCTATGTATTTCCTCGTCCATGATCTGGATATGCATTATGCTTTACCTCGCCCATTATATGGACGAGTATGCCTTGGGCTCATTGGTTTGCTCAAGGTATAGGCTTTACCTCGTCCTTTGGTCTGGACGAGGGTGCCTTGATTTTGCTTTACCCTTAGGAAAGCTTTAGATGTTACATCTCCACGTCCAGAGAATTTATTCGTCTTAAAAATTTTTTAGCCCCCTTGTGGGTTAGCTTGAACGAAAATAGCATGGACATTTGAAATTCACACAACACTTTGTACATAACATAAATATTGTTTACAGATAAGGCACATACATGCTGATGCCTTTTTTATTTAATAAGTACACTCCATAGCTTTGTCCATAATCACGACAAATAACCACAACATAAATAACAAAGTAGTAGTATCAAACACAAACAACATCAAACATAAGTAGAACGTAAGTAGACAGACAAGCTCCAAGCTCGTCCATAGTAATACTCGTCCAAGCTCACTTTTACTGATAGTACCTCCTCAGGCGCTCCACGTTCCAAGGATGTTCCAATTTTCTCCCGTCCAAGGCCTCCAAGTAGTAGGATCCTTGCCTTTTACAGTTGATAACTTTATAGGGTCTTTCCCAATTAGGGCCCAATTTCCCATGAGCTGGGTTTTTGGTTGCCAAAGAGACCTTTCTCAGGACGAGATCTCCTATATTAAAATGTCTTGGCTTCACCATTGCATCATATTGCCTAGCCATGAGGTTCTTGTACTTCGCTGCCCTGTGCTCTGCATCTGCCCTCACCTCATCTATTAGATCAAGGTTCAAACGGAGTTGCTCCTCATTATCCTTATCCTGATATGACATCACCCTATGGTTAGCCATGTGCACTTCCGCAGGTATGACTGCTTCGCTTCCGTAGGCTAGCTTAAAAGGTGTTTCCCCTGTAGGGGTCCTCACCGTTGTCCTGTACGCCAATAGGACACCAGGTAGCTCATCTGGCCATACTCCCTTTGCCCCCTCAAGACGAGTCTTGATGATTTTCAGCAAGGATCGGTTTGCAACCTCGGCCTGACCGTTGGCTTGAGGGTGGGCGGGGGAGGAATAATGATTTTGGATTCCAAAGTGTTGACAGAAGTCCCTGAAAAGGGAATTGTCGAATTGCTGCCCGTTGTCGGATACTAGTACTTTGGGCACCCCAAACCTGCATACTATGTTCTTCCAGACGAAGTTCTTTACATTCTGCTATGTGATACTTACTAAGGGTTCTGCTTCCACCCACTTGGTGAAATAATTAATCCCTACAACTAAAAATTTCATCTGTCTAGTTCCGAGTGAAAAAGGACCCAGGATATCTAGGCCCCATTGAGCAAAGGGCCACAGGGCCATCATTGAGGTGAGATACTCTGATGGTTGTCTGGGGACATTACTAAATCATTGGCATCTGTCACATACCTTGACATAAGCTTTTGCATCCGCTTGGACAGTTGACCAATAGTACCCTGCACGGACGACCTTATGGATGAGTGATCTAGCTCCCGAATGATTTCCACAGGCTCCTTCATGAACTTCCCTCAATACATAGTTCGCCTCGTCCGGAGCCAGACACCTGAGATAAGGTTGAGAAAAGCCTCTCTTGTACAGAACTTCGTCCATAAGGATATACCTGGCTGCTCTAATCCTGAGTTTTCTGGCCTCATCCTTCCCCTCTAGAAGCCTTCTGTCCTTCAGGTACGACACTATTGGGGTCATTCAATTTTCTTCATTCCCTATTTGCTGCACTTCCGAGAGATCTATACTTGGGACGTACTGAACTTCATTGAACTCGTCCATGGCTCCAGTCGCTGAGGCTTCCTTCGCTAAAGTATCTGCTTCTGCGTTCCCCTCCCTTGGGATTTGAACGAAGTTAGCTTCCTTGAATTTCTTCACAAGCCATAACACCTTTTCTAAGTGTTTTTTCATTCGTCCTTCCTTTACCTCATATGTGCCATTTATTTGGCCCATGACCAACAGAGAATCTCCCAGGACGAGTATTGACTTTGCTTCCACAGACTTAGCCAGTTCTAACCGTTTGAGCAGGGCTTCATACTCAACTTCATTGTTGGTTGCTCGGTATTGTAGATGAACCCTATGCTTCAACTTATCTCCTTCAGGGGATTGCAAAAACACTTCTATTCCTCCTATATGTTGCGTAGACGAGCCATCCACATGGACGACCCATTTTTTATTGTCCATTGCTTCTACATCATCGCAGCTTGGTGTGAACTCCGCAATAAAGTTTGGCAGGGCCTGAGCCTTTATAGCATGTCTTGGTTGGTATCGGATGTCAAACTCACTGAGTTTAATAGCCTACTGGATCAATCATCCTGCAGCTTCCAACTTGTTCATGGCTTTCTTGAGCGGGTGGTCTGTCATAACATTGATTACATAGGATTGGAAGTAATGCCTCAGCTTGCTAGAAGCCGTGATAAGTGCGAAGGCTAGCTTTTCTATTAGCGGATATCGTCCTTCCGCTCCCCTCAATACCCTGCTAATATAGTATACTGGCTTTTGCACTTTTGCTTCTTCTCTTATCAATGCCGAGCTCACAGCGTGCAGGGTCACCGCCAGATATAAAAACAACTCTTCTCCCATCACGGACGGACTCAACAATGGAGGCGTAACAAGGTACGTTTTCAAGTCTTGGAAGGCTCTTTGGCACTCGTCCGTCCACTCAAATGCTTTCTTTAGAACCTTGAAAAATGGTAAACACTTGTCAGTAGCTTTAGAAACAAACCTATTGAGGGCAGCAACTCGCTCGATAAGAGACTGGACTTCTTTGACACTCTGCGGAGGCTTCATATCTAGAATTGCTTTAATCTTTTCCGGGTTTGCCTCGATTGCTCTGTGTGAAACCATGAATCCAAGAAATTTTCCTAACGCTACTCCGAAAGCGCACTTGCTGGGATTCAACTTCATACTGTACTGCCTGAGTGTATTGAAGGTTTCTTGTAGGTCGTCCAGATGTTTTCCCTTCGTCCAGATGTTTTCCCTCGTCCAAGCTTTTTACCAACATGTCATCCATATAGACTTCTACGTTTCGCCCAATCTGAGGATGGAACATGTGGTTGACCAGTCATTGGTATGTTGCTCCAGCGTTCTTCAAGCCAAAGGGCATTACTTCATAGCAGAATAAGCCTTGACTAGTAACAAAGGATGTCTTCTCCTAGTCGGCCTCGTCCATCCGTATTTAGTTGTATCCTGAGAAAGCATCCATAAAACTAAGTAATTTGTGGCCTGCAGTAAAGTCCACCAGTTGATCAATGCGCGGTAATGGATAGTTGTCCTTGGGGCAAGCCTTATTTAGATCAATAAAATCTACACACATCCTCCACTTGCCATTCGCCTTTTTGACCATTACTATGTTGGCCAACCAATCTGGATAGTACACTTCTGGTATAAACTTCGTCGCCATCAACTTCTGAACTTCGTCTTTAATAGCATTATCTCTTTCAGGGGCAAACACCCTTTTCTTTTGTTGCACTGGCTTGGAGGAAGGATATACATTCAGACGGTGGGTGATGACATTAGGATCTATACCCGGCATATCCTCATGACTCCAAGCAAATACATCTGTGTTTTCCTTCAAAAACTGGACGAGGTCCTTCTTAATCTTCTCTTTTAGATCTGTCCCAACCCTGGTACACCTCTCAGGGTTATTTTCATCTAAGGAAATATCTTCTAACACTTCGATGGGTTCTACCACAATTCTCTTTTCTTCAATATTCATGGTTTGAACTTGCTCGTCCGTCGCCAACATGGCCAGGTAACATTCTCTCGCTGTTAGTTGGTCTCCTTGTACTTGTCCTAGTCCTACTCCATAGTCTGTTGGAAACTTGACCCACAGGTGGTAGGTGGATGTAACAGTCTTCCAACTGTTTAAAATTGGTCTTCCAATTATGGCATTGTAGGAGGACGAACAGTCTACCACAAGAAAGTTCACGTCCTTGGTGATTTGCTGTGGATATGCCCCCACTACCACTGGCAATGTAATAGTACCCAAGGGCGGCACCTTCATTCCACCAAAACCCACTAGAGGGGAATTCACTAGACGAAGCCAGTCTCGTCCTAGCCTCATTTGCTGAAAAGCTGGAAAATACAAAATATCTGCCAAGCTTCCATTATCCACCAGCACCCTTCTAGTTGTAAAGTTAGCAATAAGCAAGGAAATGACGATAGCATCGTCATGAGGATGGTGAATTCTTTCAGCTTCATCTTCCGTGAATGTGATTGCTTGTTCATCCGTGGTCCTATCTCTGGTTGACCGTCCAGAGAGTTGGACGCTCTGCACCACCTTCAGGTATGCCTTCTTGGACTTAGACGACTGGCCTGTAGAACTTCCCCCTATGATAACTCTGATTTCTCCTAGAGGTGGTCGTGATGACTCTTCTGCTTTACCCTTGAATTTCTCGTCCTTGTGGTCTCGTCCAAGGAAACTCCTCAATTTTCCCTGCCTTATAAGATTCTCAATCTGCTGCTTTAGATCAAAACATTCGTCTGTATCATGCCTATGGTCTCTATGGAAGCGACAATACTTATTCCTATTGCGCTTATTAGGATCTCCCTTCATTTTCTCTGGCCATTTCAAGGAAGGATCATCCTTGATTTGCATGAGGACTTGCTCGAGTGGCACGTTCAGTGGTGTATACTGTTGACTTCGTGTTAAGGGGCCCGCCTTCTTGTCTCGATCCTTCTTGTCTTTCGTTCGTCCCTTTTTAGGACGAGGACCTTGTTCTGAATGGCGTGTTGGGTTGGCTTCCATTTTCTCAACTCTCTTCCTCTTCTTGGCTATGATAGCATCTTCTGCATTCATAAAGTTCTAGGCTGAATGGACGAGTTCAGCCATGGTTTGAGGCTCCTGCTCATATAACTTGTGGATGAACAAGTCAGAATGAACCCCAATGTGGAAAGCCGCCAAAAGGAGCTTGTCATCCATCTCGTCCACTGCTAAGGCTTCCCTGTTGAACCGCGTAATAAAGGACCGCAAACTTTCATTCTCTCCCAGTTCTATGGTAAGCAAATTGGACGAGGAATGCTTGTGCCTCTGTCCTCCGATAAAATTGTTGACAAATAACTTGCTTAACTCCTCGAAGGACGTTACCGTGTTCGGAGGTATTTTGCTAAACCACACTCGTGCGGGTCCTTTGAGGGTAGTAGGGAAAGCTCTGCACATTATTTCATCCGGAACCCCTTGAAGGTGCATGGTAGTTTTGAAGGTGGCAATGTGGTCAAACGGATCCCACGTCCCATCATACGAATCTAAAGAAGGCATCTTGAACTTGGGTGGCAAAGGATGAGCATTGATGGAAGCCATGAAGGGAGAATCAGTTCTGTGAATCAAATCTTCTACAGGGTTTGTCCTCTTCATACTCTCCTTCATCTCATCCATAGTTCTTCTCACTTGATCCATTTCCCTTTCCAAATGAGGCACCCTCCGTGAAGCGGTACCCCTCGACTGGCTTTCAAATTCAACATTCCTCCCATCTTGACTCTGGGCCTGTCCTTCAGTGCTCCCATTGTGACGTTGCCTCCTTAAATTAAGTTCTCTGACTAACTCCTGGTTCTGGCGGGTTAACTCCGCCATAGTGGCGGCCATGGATTGCACGTGTTGGACAAAAGATGGTTGCATGGTAGGCACCAATTAACGGTCGCCCTTACTCTCTTGAGGGCCTGGGCTAGTAGCCTTTGACCCTGTCCGAACCATTTCAGCCCTTTGTCGAAGAAAGAAATCGTAGAATTCAATGATGAAGTTCAAACGCAAAAAATTCCTTTTCCTTCCTACAGACGGCGCCAACTGATGAATCATGTGATATCAGTGGACTGAAAGTCTTGGGCGTTGATGAGTTTGTGACTGATTCCTGAGAAAACGAACAGAAAATCAGAGGAGAGTGGTGGAAGCCGGCCAAGAATCCTCCGATGGTAAAGTTAGCCTTTTTGTAATTCCCAGTAAATTGGAAGTCTCAAAAATCAGAATCCCTTACTTTTTTGTTGGCGAGCGTTTATATAGCATGCGGGGAGTGGTTATTTGTTTGGTAACAGTTCCTATTGTTAAGGAGTCCAAAAGGCTCGGAGGTAACTTCCATAACTGCTATGGAAGTTACATTATTTGGGTCTGCATTCCACAACGGTTAGACTCGACTAGCAATGGTTCGATTTCTCTCACACCTGGTGGAGATATGTTCATCTAAGGCTAAACATGCTCATGGTGCAGTAACCTCGTCTGTCCTTTAAGTACGGATGGACGAGGTTGAACTTGGGCGAGGATCTTCCTTCTTTCTCTCTTTTCTTTGGACAACTCATATGGACGAGATAAGACTTACATGGATTTTCATTACACCATCATTAACCATTGCCCTAAGGGTACCCTTTAGCATGACCCATTAATTAATAGTAATAGTAATAATAATAATAAATTGGATAAATTGCAAATTACACCCCTAAAGTTTGAGAGTGATTGGATTTTACACTCTGAAGTTTTAGAATTTGAATTTTACCCCCTGGAGTTTGGGGTGTTTGGATTTTACACCCTAACGTTTCAGAACTTGGATTTTTACCCCCTATATTTTAGGAGTGTTTGGATTTTACTCCCTAAAGTTTTAGAGTGTTTGGATTTCACACCCTAACGTTTCAGAATTTGGGGGTGTAAATTCCAAATAACTCTAAACTTTAGGGGGTAAAATCTAAGTTCTGAAATGTCAGGGTGTAAAATTCAAACACCTCAAATTTTAGGAGATAAAATCCAAATTATGAAACTTCAAGGTGTAAAATCCAATCACCTCCAAACTTTAGGAGCGTAATTTGCAATTTACCCTAATAAATTTATATCTTGTAATATATATGTCCTAATAATAAATTCATTGTTAATTTACGTTTTGTTTCCTAAATTAATGAAAAAAAAATTTTGATGAGATTGAATGAAAATATATTTTACTTATTAACTAATGTCCTAATCATAAAATGCTCGGTTATTAAATGCCTTATAATAAATATGGCTTGGAATAATTATCTCTTGATAATAAATTTTTTCTTTGCTAACAAGGTGAAAATTCATGCGAGTTATTAACAAGTGATTCAATAATAATAAGATCTTCTACGACCATGATAAAACCTCAAAACAAGCTTTTTTTGAGAAATCTAACAACTGATCTTTATTTAGTTAGCTGGTAAATCAGCTTGCAAAATATTAAAAATGTCTGGAGGAACATTCTCCATCCAAACTTCAAACGAACAACAAAGTCCAGCTCTCGTAGCTAAGGCATGTGCTACTGCATTACCTTGCCTTGCCTATAAGTGTGAGAGAATGATCAACTCCGAAGGGTGTTTACAAAAGACAAAGTGTCTATAACTAGATGACCAATATCAGAATTCAACCTATCACCATTTTTTAGAACCAAAACAATAGATTGGGAGTCACCCTCAAAAATTGAGTCAGCAATACCGATTTCTTGCACAAAGTTGGCTGCCCGTCTAGTTGCAAGTATCTCAACAGCTTCCACTAATGATGGGAGCGGAGTTTTCTCGGACAACAACGCCATTACTTCACCAGCAGAGTTTCTGATCACAATCCCTATACCTGCTTCGTTAGTTTCTTCAAACACTGCACCATTGAAATTCGTTTTATACTGACCGAGTGGAGGAGGATTCCATCTTGTTCTTGCCTGTGGTGTTCTTATTTTTCTGTTGGTTTTTCCTTCCCATGATACATTGGTGGCTCTACAAGTAAACTAGGGTGTTCATATTCCCTTACTTGCGAAAATAAAATTATACTTGCAAAAAGAAATTAATAGGCATAATTTTTTAAAAGTATCATGTTTTATTTTTATCTACCTAAAAAAAATATTGAACATCCTAATTTGAGAATTTCAAGAATTTTTCTTCAACAAAAATAATCTTGGAATCAAAATTTGTTGTCTGTAACACAATTGTAAAAAATAGCCCAAATAACGACAAAATTAGGCCAAACAATATTTTTATATAATTTTGCATAGTCTAATCAATATGAGTGAATTTTGGGCTTAATTGATTAAAAAAATGGTACTTTTTCAATTATATAAACAGTGATGTAAGTGCTCTTAAAATGGTTGGTTAAACAGGAAGGGATTTGGATCCAAGAAGAGGAGAGTGAAGCTAGCTAGGTAGATTTCATTGGCCTCAATAAAGTTTGTCTTTAAGACAGTTGTCCACCGCCTTGCATCAACTTAATCTAGCTTTTTACTATTTGGGATCCGATTAAATCCAGCTTTTTGATGAAATTTTTTTTTTACTATTTGCATTGCAGGTCCCATGGGCCGCGGCAAAGCTTCTTTTATTTCCCAACTTCACTTGCTTACTCCTTTACACCGGCAAAGTAGCTTTTTTGGTCAAAAAGCTACATCATTTGCTCGTCCATTTCTTTTCTTTCTTTTTCCCTTCACTTTTTTGCTTATCGTGGGTTCTATTATTTTACTCTTTTTTTTTCTTTTTTCTTTTTTTTTCTTTTTTCTGTAGTACTTTCAAAAATAAATTTAAAAAAAAAAAAAAAAAACAAAATCAACTAATTTTATTTAGCTATCTTTTAAGTTTTGTCCACAATACTTTTAGCTAAAAACTAGGTAAATGATTCCTAAACAGATACAAAATAATTGTTGACACCCTATTTTGCAACCCGTATTTAACCTCACATGGAGGGTAAAAGGGTAATTTCACATTGAAAATATGCATCTTGATTTTGGTTATTAGATCTTTAATCTCATTTCACCAAAATTATCTTGATATTGTAACGATCAAATCGACTGGTCATGAGCCCTAATCGGACCATTAGATTGAAAGTTATCATCAAATCAAGTTTTAATGGCTGAGATGCACTATCACAAATTGAGTCCGACTATATGTGATTATGAACAATTAATTTCAATTGGTTATAAGTATAATCAATTTGAAATCGATGATGTGTCATAATTTGATTGATTAGGACTATATTTTATGGTAGAGTTACACACACCTAATTAACTAGATAGTTAAACATTAATTATTCAATGAGTAATTTGTGCAATTATCTTTTAATTAGGATAAATTTGGAACCAATTAAGTCTGAAATGGGAGTGATTGGAGCCATTTAATGTTAATTGAGAGCTAATTTGGAACCTATTAATGTTAATTGTGCTGAAACCATTTTCTAACAAATGACCTCTGCTCACCATTTCATCGATATCTCTCAAAACATTTTGAATTTGTGAATGAGGTTAATTTTTCCAGAAACTAGACATTCGGGGCTTCAATTTGAGCACAAGAATAAGACAATTCCGATCAGAATTGAGGCAGATATGATTTTTCAAAATTGGCTCTATAGGTTGTTACAGCAGCTACGGGAAAACTGAACTTTACTTGCTCTTCACTCTCATCAATCTCCACATTTAATGTACCAGATTTCCCCAAAGGCTAAAATGAAGTCTAGATTCATGATTTTTTGTCAATCCTCATTAAATGGCATTCCATTCATATTTCCTCCACCACTACTATATAAACCCCCCCTCTCCTTCATTCCAAGATACACAAAAAACCCCCCCTCTCTTCTCTTCTCTTGAGTTCTAGTGAAGTTGAATAGTCTTGTCATATCTTGATCTTCCAGAGACTCAAGGTATTGAGTGAGACTCACTCTCTCTCTCCTAGATCTTCTTTTCCTCCACCCTTAGGACCTCCATCAAGAGTCTCCTCCTCCACCATATGAATCTTGTATGAAGGTATAATCCCCTTCGCTAACTGTTTGTTTATGTTGCCATGATGAGAATTTAAAATTAAAGCATGATAATTTCCTTGAATATGTTTGAATGTTCTTAATTGTTCTTATGTGTTCTTCACATGTTCTTAGTTGTTCATCACATGTTCATGCATATCACTAGATTTAATCTTAAATCCACATCAAAAATATAAAAAACATGTTTGTTTCATAATTCTTTCAAGTCCTTGAATCTAGGATATTACCATACACACACATTCACTAGAATTTATTTTTTTAATCCAAATGTAATACTTAATAAATTGAATTAGGGTTTTATCACTCGCACACACTTTAAACTCAACATGTAAATTGATTGACATATTGGATGATATGATATGAATGTTGATCACCATAGTTTAGAAGACCGGTTTCACCGGGCAAGGTGGGTGCCTAACACCTTCCTACCTTGTAACATAGCCTCCGAACTTAGATCAAGGGTTAGTAGATCAAATGCTTATCCATGTAATTTTCAATTTCTAGATTGTAACTAGAAAACAAAACCATGTACTTTATCTGAGATTGTACTTAGGACCAAAGCCATGTAATTTTCCTATGATCAATGTAAATTCAATTTCAAATTAATAAAATGAAGAATTTTTCAATTATGATTTTCTTATTTTTCCAATAATTAAATAAGTGGCAACTCCATTGTAAAAACCCTTAATCTAAAGGAGGAAATATAACTAGTTGAACCTCTATTTTGAGAGGCAATAACACGACTCTACCCATTCATGTGGGTTTGGCCCCACATCCTATAAAAACGGGCCGGGGACGCGGTCTCTCACAATAATTAGCCAACTTCATATCAAAATGAGCATTGAAGTCGGGAGTGAAATGAGACCTAACCCCAAAAAAATAACACCAAAATAGCATAGTTTGAAGTTATCATTTCATGTGTGGGCGTGGATATGGTTGTCTAACTTGTCTTTATTCTCCAATGCTAGCTCTCATCTCACTCCTAACTATTTCAGTAATTGAAAAACGTATAAACCCTACTGGTCTTATGCATAAACCTCTAATTACAATGAATCTAAAATTTTGAAATTAAAAAAGGAAAAAAAAAATGCCTATGCTCATGCGTAACAAATCCAACTTCTTCAGTTATCTATATAGGTTTGGTGGCAGTGGCAGTGCCACGTACAGGCCAGGGTGTTCCCAGGAACACCCTGACCTAAAATAAAATAAAAATTATATATAATAATTTAAAAAAATTTATTTGTTTACTCTTAAAAAAAATTAGGAACACCCTCAAATAAATTTTTTTTTATTCGTTCTACTTTCAAGCAAAAAAAAAAAAAGCCCAAAAAAATTTTTGTACTAAAATCTGAAAAATAAATAAATAAATAAATTTGTAATAGAGCAAGCCCACCAAGAAAAAACATGCTCAACATCAATCCTAAACAACAGATTACAAATCCAATCTAAAGAAAAAAAAAAAAAAACAAGATAAAGCAAACCCAACATGGTAGCAAACCCACGAATTCTCAAAAAAATAAAAAACCAAAACCCAAATACGCAATTACAAGTTGTCAAAACAAATAAAAAACTTCAAATTCCTAATATTTTTACCTTTCTTTTTCTCATTCTTGCTCTGTTTTTTTCTCTTAGCTCTTGCTCTCCGCCTCTCTCATTCTTTCTCTCCACTCCCACTGTCAGGGCCGACCTAGACCAAGCTTCCTCCAATCTCTTTTTTTTTTTTTTTTTTTTTTTCGTTGCTGCGTTTGGGTTTTGATTCTACAGAACTGAAGAATGGCTGAATGACTTTTGAGTTTTGACTTTTGAGGTACTTGGACGTTTCACCACGTTTGGGCCTTCAAGCCCCCCACCCCCTCCTTTTTTTTTTTTTTTTTTGGCAATAGGATTTGTTTTATGTTTTTATGGGTGTCATCTTGGCAAGCATCCTCTTGGCTAGGTTAGGGCCCTGGGCTTGTACAGTGTTGTGTTTTTTTTTTTTTTTTTATCTTGTGTTTATATATATATTTAAAATATTGGTAATATAATGAATAAATCTTTATTTATGCAGGTTGAGATTGCTAAAAACTTGTTATTATTCAGTGAAACTACAATAATACTTTTTATATAAATCAGGTTTTATTTCTCATTTGCTCTACACTTATTTTTTATTTTAGTATTTATAAATATAATGTTTGATTAGAAATATCTACTAGAAAATATGCATCTAGATATGAAAAATTTTTAAAAAGAAAAAAAGAAGAAAAACTAATTGAGTCTCAAAAAGGACCAATGGATAAATTTGTTATTAGTAATTAACAAAATATAACACAAAATTTAGATAAAAATATCACAAATGAGCAAGAAATTCACCAAAAATAGATTTTAAATTAAATATATTATAATATAAAAATATTAAATAAATATTAATTTAATTAATAATAAGTATAAACAATAATGTAAGGACACAATTCTCTGACGGCCCAATAAGGATGTTGGGCTCGCGCATGAAAGATCCCTCACAATATGATTTGTAGAGAGTGGGCTTGAAAAGCTAGCCGCTGGTCACGGGGCGGTGCCCGGTCCTGGTTTTAGAGGAATTCGTGTAGAAAAAAGGAGTTGGGCTTGAACATTTAAGCCCTAAGGCGTCGCACCCTATGGGATGGGACTCCTCGGAGTTGATCCGAGGACCATTGAGGCCTTATCCCGGTTATCCAACGACGGACTTTCTTCAGTGAAGTCCGGTGTTGTTGAGAGGTTCTCCCCCATGTGATCTCCCTTTTTCGGAGGTGGGATGGGATCCCCTTTAGAGGTACTTACTTTCTTCTTTTATACTCGTCTGCGTTAACTGTCTTTCGTCCACGTGTAGGGTCGATCTTTACAAGACTGATATTTGTCCCATCAGTCTAATCCCAGAATTGTTGGGGATGGTTGATAAGGCTGCAGAGTACGGCCCTGTCATGTGTTGGGTCTTATTTGGAAGGGTAGTAAGGATAACTTCCCCAAGATATTTTGGATCTCCTTACAAATTCGTCCCTATACCAGTTTTACCCCTTTATTCCGGTGGGATTCAGGATCTGCCGAGGACTGAACTGTCCTCGGCTGCCTCCCAAAATTGTTTTGTGCTCTGTATTGCAGAGCTTGGGCCACAGTTGTCCTCGGCTCGGGCCTTTGGACTCTCTAAGGGCAAATGGGCCTGGTCCATGAATTATTGGGCCCCACAATAGCCCCTCAAAACCCTTCTATCCGACTTCCGGGTTGGGAAGGAGGGTTTTGGCAAACCCGGGCCCTTAATGTGGCTTATTTAGTTCAACCCCGCATTTATGTGAGCGGTTTTCCACCTGTCCAGGAAGTTAGCCGGTTTTCAAGGGATTCCGTTTAATCTGCTCGTGATCTACTCCTGCCGCTTGGCTGTCCCAGACGCGCCCTTAATGAATCCCCTTTATGAGGCTCATTTATGTCCGGCGGCTCATCTGATAAGGTGGGGAAATGGAACGGACGCCTCTTTTTTCTTCAGATTCTTTAGGAAACTAGAATGCATTTAATACCCTCCGTTTTGCCCTTCCTATAAGAAGGCAAGCAGGAGGCCATCACTTTCGTGCAGACCCCTTTCCTTCCTTCTGAGATCTGAAACTTGTAGCCTCCTTTAGCGTCTGCTTAGCCCGTTTGTTATACACCATATCAGTATACGCCTACCATAACGAATGATGAAGGAACCATGCCCCTCCTCAAAACACCATGTTCTGATAAAGCTTGAAATGGCTCGATCAGGGCAAGGATGGCGCAGACTTAAGATCTGTCCCGCCTCTCTTTCAGTCAAAATCCGAAGCAGGGGCTCGTCACGTCAAATTCTCGGCGTGACTGAGTCGGGAACACCTAATACCAGCACCACCCGGCTCCTCACGAGCGTACCTAACATGGCACCAGTGTGTTAGGAGTTAGGGTTGAGGCAGGGGCGAAGTGCTTCTGCTTCTCCCCCTCTTTGCTCACTGGTGCCCTCCTCCGCCTTCCTCTTATAGTCTTCCCAGCACCAGTTCCGCCCCGGTGCTGTCCTTCTCCCTCTTTTGCTCCTCTCTTTATCTCTTCATCTCTCCCCCTCTTCTTCTCCTCCTTCTCTTACTCATGTCCTCCATCTTCTTCATTGATCTCCTCCATCTTCTTCATTGATTTCTTCCTTACTATTTCCTTTTTCTTCATTCTTTTTTTTTTTTTGAAGCGAGTTCTTCTCTTAGTATGAGCAACAATGAGGCAGAGATTGGAGAGACTTTGAAGACAAGTTTAAAAGGCGCTTGACCGTTTGCTTATCTGTACTGGGGATGTTAGTGCTGCTTCGGCAGCCCCTCTTTTGTATAGGCTTGTTGAAGCCCCTTTTTGTACATTGTAATGATTTTTCATATTAATAAAAGTTGTTTCTATTTCATTTTGCATGTTTTGTCTCTGTTTTATAAATTTGCAAGCGCCGCTCGGCACAATAATATAGCATCTAAATCAATGACGACTAAGACCAAAATACTTAATAATAAAAAGATGTTGCCATAACTTTAATGGAAGTGCTTGGCATAATAAGGCAGACCAATAAAAAGTAATACTTACCCCCTTGGCTTTGGTCCGAGGACCATGCAAGGCCTTGGTTATGTTCAGAACTCGTAATAATAATAATTTTTTGTACTTGGTTTCCCCATAGGCTTGAGTCCGAGGACCATACAAGGCCTTGGTTCTGCCCCAAAACTTGTAATAATAATAATTTTTTGTACTTGGTTTCCCCATAGGCTTGAGTCCGAGTACCATACAAGGCCTTGGTTTTGTCCAAAACTTGTAATAATAATAATTTTTTGTACTTGGTTTCCCCATAGGCTTGAGTCCGAGGACCATACAAGGTCTTGGTTCTGTCCAAAACTTGTAATAATAATAGTTTTTTGTACTTGGTTTCCCCATAGGCTTGAGTCCGAAGACCATACAAGGCCTTGGTTCTGTCCAAAACTCGTAATAATAACAATTTTTTGTACTTGGTTTCCCCATAGGCTTGAGTCCGAGGACCATACAAGGCCTTGGTTCTGTCCAAAACTTTATGCTCTCCCTTTTTTTTTGCACTTGTCTTTCCTCAGGTGTCTCATAAGCTGCCGAGCAGGAAGTTGTCATCGGCAACGGTTATTCCTTGGTGTGGGCCATAGTCCGTGAGCTTCCATGCAGAATGGGCCTGGGCCGCGAATTTACCAGGCCCACAGATTTAGAGGCATTTCCGTAATTTTTGGTCACGCGGTACTTTTTGGCGTCCCAGTGTTCGAGGTGCGCCTTCTCGAGGATCTTCAAATCCTACGACTGAGGATGAAGTTGGAATTGAGCCAAGTCTGCTTCGTCCGTAGCGTTCCTTGGAAACTTGCACGAATCAAATGCCACCGGTTAACTTCTGGGTATAAATAGGATAAGGGATCACTTCACTTGCACATGAACTCTCCTACTCCCCTCAGAACCATATTTCTTCCATATCCGCGATCTCTCTTTCTAGTGCCACTGCCTTAAAGCAAGATGTTTGAGGCGTGGATGGGGGTGAAAGGTCTCCGCGTGCTTCAGAGGCACCGAATCCTCAAGGGGATACGGTATGGACAAGGATGGCACAGATTTGGGCCAGTCCTCCGTTTTGACAGGAGAAAAATGGGGTTCCTCCCTCTTTTAGTCAAAATCCGAAGCAGGCTCTGGTCATGCCAGATTTTTAGTATGTCCGAAGAAAGAATTTCCGCCATCAGCGCCGTCTGCCTTGTAGCAGGCAAATTTTTACGGGGGCTTCCCCACTTCCGGCTCCCTACACCTTTTCTGTAGATGGTGTTAGCCTGAGGTCAGGTTCTTTGGCTGCCTGAGTTATGGGCATGTAGAAGCGTCGAGGAATAGTTTCCTTAGACAACATCTTGGAACAGTAGCCAATCTCTCCTCTGAGCTATCTCCTCGGCATCATCTTCACTCTTTTGTACTTTTCTTTTGCTTACGCAGTTAACTCTAATGTAAGCTTGTTTCAGCTTTTATTGTACACTGTACTGTTCTTTTATCTTAATAAAAGATGCGTTTATTTCTTTATACATACTTTTTTTTTGCAACGACCACTTTGGGTCTGAATATTAAGTCTAAGCCTGCCCTTAACAGTATTCTGGGCAGAAGAACAATTTAGCACAAACCCTTATTAGTTTAAACTCGCAAATATTATCAAGTATAACAATGGTAATCTTCAATAGATTAAATTCATGGAACTAACCGAGATAGCTGTTGAGCGCTACGCGATGCACGCTAGACCAATTCCCGAGAATGATAAACTCTAAACAATTCATCTGAGATGATAGTCGAGTAGCGAAGGATTTTGTGCTTTCGGGTAATATGCTGTACCGTAGCGCATCATTCCCTTTGGTACGGGGGATCCGAAGGTAGACCGGGGAACCCGTGCAATTAAGGGATTGACCCAACCGTTAACGAGAAGTTCTCTTCGGATGGATCTTGAGGTTTACGTGCCCTAGTACTTGGTTTCCCCTTAGGCTTGAGTCCGAGGACCATGCAAGGCCTTGGTTCTGTCCAAAACTTATGAGATTTTCTTTTTTGTACTTGGTTTCCCCATAGGCTTGAGTCCGAGGACCATGCAAGGCCTTGGTTCTGTCCAAAACTTATGAGATTTTCTTTTTTGTACTTGGTTTCCCCATAGGCTTGAGTCCGAGGACCATGCAAGGCCTTGGTTCTGTCCAAAACTTATGAGATTTTCTTTTTTGTACTTGGTTTCCCCATAGGCTTGAGTCCGAGGACCATGCAAGGCCTTGGTTCTGTCCAAAACTTATGATTTTCTTTTTTGTACTTGGTTTCCCCATAGGCTTGAGTCCGAGGACCATGCAAGGCCTTGGTTCTGTCCAAAACTTATAAGATTTTCTTTTTTGTACTTGGTTTCCCCATAGGCTTGAGTCCGAGGACCATGCAAGGCCTTGGTTCTGTCCAAAACTTATGAGATTTTCTTTTTTGTACTTGGTTTCCCCATAGGCTTAAGTCCGAGGACCATGCAAGGCCTTGGTTCTGTCCAAAACTTATGAGATTTTCTTTTTTTTTTTACTTGATTTATTTTTTTGACCATAAGCCCCTACACCAGGGCGGGGAAAGTTGGCTCGAGACTGGAAGCCCCTAGAGATGCCCGCGCCCTTAGTACTGCGAGGCGTAGCCCTTAGCAGAAGTTTTCGTCGGAGCGACAACTATATGTCGCCGGAGACGGAGGAGATCCCAGAAATTTCTGCTTGCCAATGAGTTGATTCCACCGCCACCTGCGCCAACGCGCAAGCTTTCCCACAGACGGCGCCAATTGTAAGGACACAATTCTCTGGCGGCCCAATAAGGATGTTGGGCTCGCGCATGAAAGATCCCTCACAATATGATTTGTAGAGAGTGGGCTTGAAAAGCTAGCCGCTGGTCACGGGGCGGTGCCCGGTCCTGGTTTTAGAGGAATTCGTGTAGAAAAAAGGAGTTGGGCTTGAACATTTAAGCCCTAAGGCGTCGCACCCTATGGGATGGGACTCCTCAGAGTTGATCCGAGGACCATTGAGGCCTTATCCCGGTTATCCAACGACGGACTTTCTTCAGTGAAGTCCGGTGTTGTTGAGATGTTCTCCCCCATGTGATCTTTCTTTTTCGGAGGTGGGATGGGATCCCCCTTTAGAGTTACTTACTTTTTTTCTTTTATACTCGTCTGCGTTAACTGTCCTTCGTTCACGTGTAGGGTCAATCTTTACAAGACTGATATTTGTCCCATCAGTCTAATCCCAGAATTGTTGGGGATAGTTGATAAGGCTGTAGAGTACGGCCCTGTCATGTGTTGGGTCTTATCTGGAAGGGTAGTAAGGATAACTTCCCCAAGATATTTTGGATCTCCTTACAAATTCGTCCCTATACCAGTTTTACCCCTTTATTCCGGTGGGATTCAGGATCTGCCAAGGACTGAACTGTCCTCGGCTGCCTCCCAAAATTGTTTTGTGCTCTGTATTGCAGAGCTTGGACCACAGTTGTCCTCGGCTCGGACCTTTGGACTCTCTAAGGGCAAATGGGCCTGGTCCATGAATTATTGGGCCCCACAAATAACTTAATTAAACAATAATTATTATTTTTTTGATACTAGATAGAATTTATACTCTAACCTAATCTAAGTGTATATGTGTGTAAAGCTTTTTCTTGGAGACTTGAACCCCAGTCCTTGCTCTCCACACTTCACAAACACTTATACTTATAGAGTGACCACTACACCAAGGGTGTGCGGTGATAATTAACTAATAATTAATTGGGGAAAGTAACTAATAAACAATAATTAATAATTTAATTAACCAATACATTATAAAAGACAAACAAATTAAATTATGTTAGGCTAAACAACAATTAATAGTTTTATAATTAATGAAACAACAATATAACAAATTATAGTTTATAAAAGACAAACAAATTAATGAAACAACTAAACAATAATAATTAATAATTTTCTTAATATTTCAAATGAACTTATAGTTTATTGTTTATTCCTTTACTAGAATTATGGACAAATATTTGATAAGAAAACCACGTAGAAGGCAATTGTAAATTTTATGTATTTGCGTGTTTTTTGATTGTTGTTGTTGTCACTATACAAAATTTTCTTTTTATTAAATTGTGTAATTTATACTTATTAAGGAACACCCTGAAAAAAATTCCTAGAGCCGCCACTGTTTGGTGGTTATAATAAACCATTATTTCTTCCTTCAAGAATATCTTTTAAGTTGTTCATTGTTTTCAAAGTTTTTATTTTCAAAATACTAAGTATTTTTAACACACACACATGGGGAGGGGTGAAAATATTTTTTTAAAGAAACTTACAATATTGTATATTTAAAAGAGTCTAACTCTTGAATACATAGTACAAACTTTAAACCTCTTTCCTTTCATAGATCATATACCAAAAATGTGAAATAAAATCTAAATAAAAAATCAACAACCTATGCAATTAATTATCTATTGTGCCCCGTGTCATTCAAACAAAAGACTTTTGTAGGTTTGGCATATAAAACACGCTGCATGTTACTTCTTTCGGTTGCTTTTTAACGATTGGTGACTTCAATTCACAGTCTCAAGTGATTTTCATTTGGTGTGTAAAATAGTGTATAAGAGTGCGTAATTGTTTTTATCATTATGTTATATACAAATATACAAGTTATGTATTACATTTTTTATATATTCATTTTTATAGGTTAAAATGTGGACTTATTTAAAATTTAAATATTTCTACATTAATTGTAAAAATATATGTGAAATAATAAATGTGAACTATTATGAAAAAGGTCAAAATGCAAAATGTACCCTCTAAGTTTCACCACTTTTCATTTCAGTCCTCTAAGTTTAAGTTTTGTCAATTCAATATTTTAAGTTTTATTCATCCTCAATTAAGTCCTCTGTTAACAGTTTGTTAGTTGCTGCAATTATCTACCCAAAAGTACCATTTTTGTCCTTTATTTAATTTTTAATTTTATATTTATTTATTAATTTTAAAAAAACGTTAACTTCAAATAAATTAATTAAAATTAAAAAAAATTGAAAGAATCAACGTTGTCCCTCCATTTGAAGCCTATCCTAATACTAACAATTTCTTTCCTTAGTTTTCTTTTCTCTATCCAACCAAATCCTAAGTTGTAACAAAGCAGTGGGTCATTATAGAATTATGGTGGTGGAAAGCAACAGATTCCCTAGAAACTTTTGATGGGGGATTTCCTCCTCTAGAGCTTTTCTTTTAGATTTGCTAAGGTGTAGAGTATGAGGAGTATCCAGTTTAAACATGTCAACTCATTTAGCAACTCAAATGGGAGATTACTTAATGCCATGGGAAGCCTATGTGCCCAAGGTATTTACATTTCTGGGAACCATAAGACTGAAAGGGAAGACTTTGGGTGGCTTTGCTCTGATCGGACTGTACACTACAGATTCAATGGCTCCAGTTCCCTGTTCTCCCTCTCGATCTCTCTTTCGCTCTCCTTCTCCCTCTCAATGTCTCTCTTTCTCCCTCTCAATATCGAGCTGGGCTGGGGTATCAGGTGGGTGGGATTGCAATTGTGTTCTTTCAGATGGGAGGGATGACATTGATTAATTTCTGTTTTTTTTTTCTTTTAATTAACGTTTTTAAAAAAATAATTAATTAATTAAAAAAAATTGATGGGAGTGATGAGGTTACCTATCATGACAAAGATAACTCACATGACGAAGTCATCCCTATTGATGAAGAAGCTAGTCATCCCTGACGAAGGTAAGGGAGTCATTTAATACAATCGATCAATGACCTGAGCAGTTATAAAATCATCCAGATGGACCGTTGGGAAGCTATTAAAAGCCCCATTATTGAGAAGGAGGCGTTACTAGGAAGGGCATTAACCACCACAACGGCTAGCACCCAAAGCCACATATATAAAGCCTCCACATTGTAAACCAAAGGTACGGATATACATTCACACTTTGAGTGAGCACTCTGGTTCTTTATCTTGTTCTCCCATTTTTCATTTCATAAGGTGCTTTCATTGTTCTGACTTTGGCATCGGAGGCATTATGGCTGGCACCACACCGGTGACCCTTATAGAGGATACATTCGCATCAACAAGGAATTCCATTTGCCCACTTTGACTGACGAACTCGCGCTTCATCAGTTTGGCACCGTCTGTGGGGACGACATTTTCAGATTCATATTTGAAAACATAGTTTCCATCAACCCTCTACATTCAGATGGAATCCAACCTAAATTCAGCAGCCTTGGCCCAGCAAGTTCAAGCCCTTGCAACCACCATTGAAGAACTCACCAAACAAAACCAGGAAATGAAGCTACGACTCCAGGAGGTTCAACAGGCTCAACAAGAAGAAAACCGGTCCAAGGGTAACCTGGAGGGAGAAGGGGATAGCCATAGGAGAGGTACCCCTCAGAGGCCAACTACTCCGGACGAGCAGAACTCAGATCTCCTTCGAGAAATGAGGAAGGAGATGGACGAACTGAGGAGCGCCATTAAGGAAAAGACGGACTGAAGCGTAGACAAAATGGTAAGGGCTACAAACTCGCCTTTCACCGCGGCGGTACTTGAATGCCCTGTACCGTCAAAGTTTCGCTTACCTCAACTTGAGCCATTCGACGGACTCAGAGACCCTCAGGATCATCTTAATACCTTTAAGACGACTCTAGGTCTTCAACAACCACCTGACAAGATACTGTGTCATTCCTTTCCCACCACCCTCAAAGGAGCTGCAAGAGAATGGTTCACGAAGTTGCCGACCTCGTCCATAGACAACTTCGATCAATTGAGTAGTGTCTTCTTGCGCCATTTCATAGGGGGGCAACAACCAAAGAGGCCGGTAGACTACTTACTCACCATAAGACAGGGAGAGAAGGAAACTCTGAGGTCGTATGTCAAATGCTTCACCCGGGAGACTCTGGAGGTGGACGAAGCAGATGACAAGGTGCAGCTGACGACCTTCAAGGCGGGGCTGAGGTCCAAAGATCTCGTGGCCTCCCTCGCAAAGAACCCACCAAAGATGATGGCGGAAATGCTCCTGAAAGCACAGAAGTACATGAATGCTGAAGATGCTTTAGCTGCCATAAAGGATGCTGAGAAGCCAGGCGACAAGGCAAAGAAGGAAGACGACCGTATGGGGCAAAAGAGAAAGCGACCGGATCATCGGAATAATGACGGGAATAGGAGGAAAGATGATAAAAGTCCTCGGTCGGTAAGGTTTACTCCTTTGGTTATGCCTGTTGAAAAAATTTTCACGCAGATCAAGGACAAGCATTATCTCAAATGGCCCAGACCATTGCACTCATCCCCCAATGTCCGTGACAAGAACAAGTACTGCCGGTTCCACATAGATCACGGCCACAACACGGAAGATTGCAGAGACCTAAAGGAGTTGATAGAAGAGTTAATACGGAAAGGGAAGTTACAGAAATATGTGAAGAAAGGAGAATATAGCAAGTTCAGGGACGACAATAAAATCCAGCATGAATCCTTTTCCCGGGATGATGACCGTCCGTCCCAGCCTCCACACAAGATGATCGGGGAGATAAACACGATTACAGGAGGGCTGTTTTCAGGAGGATCGTTTAAATCACTCAAGAAGGCATACCAGAGACACGTAAACAATGTTCACGCCATAGCTCCGTCTAAGCACCGACGAACATACCAGGACATATCCTTCAAGGAAGGAGACGCCATGGGAGTGAAGCAGCCCCACAACGATCTTTTGGTCATAATGCTGAATATAGAAGGATTCAATACCAAAAGGATCCTCGTCAACAATGGCAACTCCGCAGACATCATCTACCTCCCAGCCTTCCAGTAGCTGAGGCTGGATCTAAGGAGATTGTGCCCCTTTGACTCTCCGTTCATCAACTTCAGCGGAGACAGGGTATACCCCAAGGGCATAGTGACATTGACAATGACGGTGGGGACCTACCCGGTGCAGCTGACCCATCAGCTAGACTTCTTAGTGGTGGATTGCCCCTCATCCTACAACGTCATCATTGGAAGGCCCACACTCAACAAGTGGAAAGCGGTGACGTCCACCTACTGTTTAAAGGTAAAATTCCCAACAGATAATGGTGTCGGTGAAGTGAAAGGAGATCAAGTCCTGGCAAGAGAATGCTATCAAGTCGTCTTGACTACGAAGGAGAACAACACGTGGAGGATTGAAGAAAAGGAAGAAGATAGAATGGAGGCTCTGGAAACAGTGGAATTGGTTGAAGGAGAAGCAAACAAGACGACAAAGATAGGGACGACGTTAAGCCCCAAGATGAGAATAAGACTGATAAGGTTCCTTAAAGAAAACCTAGACGTCTTTGCATGGAGCCACGAGGACATGCCGGGCATAGATCCAAAGGTCATCCATCATAAGTTAAATGTGAACCCGGAACGGAAGCCCGTCCAGCAAAGACGAAGAACCTTCGCCCTAGAACGAGATCAAGCAGTTGCAGAGGAAATTACTAACCTCTTGACGGCAAGGTTCATCCGGGAAGTGTACTATCCTGAATGGCTCGCGAACGTCGACCTAGTAAAGAAAGCAAATGAAAAATGGAGGATGTGTGTAGACTTCACCGACCTAAACAAGGTGTGCCTGAAGGATAGCCTCCCTCTACCGAGAATAGACCAGCTCGTGGACTCTACAGCTGGGCACAAGTTACTGAAGTTTATGGACGCCTTCTCGGGATATAACCAGATAAGGATGCCTTTTGGATTGAAGAATGTTGGAGCTACGTATCAGAGGTTGGTGAACAAAATGTTCAGTCAACAGATTGACAGGAACATGGAAGTGTACGTGGACGATATTCTCGTCAAGAATAAGGAAGAGCTCACACATCTAGACGACCTGAAGGAAACGTTTGCAACCCTCAAAAAACACCAGATGAGGTTGAATCCAAGTAAGTGTGTTTTTGGGGTAGTTTCGGGGAAGTTCCTGGGATTCATGGTGTCCTAAAGAGGAATAGAAGCAAACCCAGAGAAAGTGCAAGCCATCATCGACATAGCGTCACCCAAGACCATCAAGGAAGTTCAAAAACTCATAGGAAGGATAGCAGCTTTAAACAGGTTCGTTTCCAGAGCTACAAACAAATGTCTGCCCTTTTTCAAGACCTTGAAGCAGGCTTTTGCCTGGACCGACGAATGTGAGGCAGCGTTTCAGGATTTAAAGCGTTACCTGAGCAGTCCACCTCTCTTGAGCCCGTCCAAAGAAGGGGAAGATCTATACTTATACTTGGCAGTGTTAGCCTCAGCAGTAAGTGCAGCCCTGATCAGAGAAGAAGGCGCGAAGCAGCTCCTAGTTTACTACGTCAGCCAAGCATTCCAAGGGGCTGAGTCCAGGTATCCAAGGATTGAAAAGATCGCGTTTGCATTAATAGTGGCCTCGCGCAAGCTAAGACAATACTTTCAGGCAAATCCTATCCTCGTAATGACGAACCAACCAATCAAGAAATCAATGAACAAGTCTGAGGCAGCCGGAAGAATGGTCCAATGGGCGATTGAACTTAGTCAATTTGACATCGAGTACCATCCTAGGACGGAAATCAAGGTGCAAGCTCTAGCAGACTTCATCGCAGAGTTCACCCTTCTCGACGAAGACAGCCTTATCGACGGAGTTGATAGATGGACGATACAAATTGATGGTTCGTCAGCCCAGAGGAAGGGGGGAGTAGAGGTTGTCATAACTACCCCCGACGGAGAGGTGCTAAAATATGGGGTCCAACTAAAATTTCCGGCCACCAACAACGAAGCTGAGTACGAGAGGATATTGACGGGACTGAGGCTTGGAAAAGCACTTGGTGCTAAAAACTTGTTGATCCAAAGTGATTCAAAGCTAGTGATCGGGCAAATTAGGGGAGAGTACGAAGCAAAGGAAGAAAGGATGCAGAAATACCTCAAGCTGACGAAACATCTAACTCGGGAGTTTGATACAGTGGAGTTCGTGCAGATCCCAAGGAGTCAGAATATAGGGGCTGACGAAGTCTCGAAACTAGAGTCATCAGAAAAAGGGGAGATTAGCATAGATTTGGCGATGGAGGTCCAGAAACACCCCAGCATCGAAGAGATTGCAACATTCACCATCCAGAGCACAAACAGCTGGATGACACCCATAATATCCTTCCTCCAGGATGGGCACCTCCCTCAGAACACAGAAGAAGCTAAAAAGATCAAGAAAAGGGCGGCCAGGTTCAGGATCCTTAATGACGCCTTATACAAGAGAGGCTTCTCTATGCCTTACTTGAAGTGTGTTGACGAAGAAGAAGCTAGATACATCCTGGAAGAAATCCACAGAGGAATTTGCGGCGACCACGCTGGCCCCAGATCCCTGGTGAACAAGGTAGTACAAACAGGATATTTTTGGCCAACTATGCAGGTAGACGCTGCTGAGATCGTCAAAAGGTGTGACAAGTGCCAGCGATACGGGAATGTACAACGGCTTCCAACAGAGAGACTGACGACTATAACTTCCCCATGGCCATTTGCACAATGGGGAATTGACATCGTCGGTCCACTACCCCAAGGTAAAGGTCAGGTAAAGTTCCTGCTTGTTGCTATTGATTATTTCACAAAGTAGGTTGAAGCAGAGGCTCTAGCAACGATCACTGAGGCTTGAATTCAGAGCTTTATGTGGAAGAATATAATCTGCAGGTTCGGGATTCCCATGACGATCATATTAGATAATGGGAGGCAGTTCGACAGCTAAGGCTTCAGAGAATTCTGTTCAAACCTTAGGATCAAGAATCATTTCTCGTCCCCGGGGCATCCCCAGGCAAACTGGCAGACGGAAGTGACGAATCGAACGCTCCTCAAGATTATCAAAACCAGGCTGGACGATGCGAAGGGTGCCTGGCCAAAAGAATTACCTAATGTCCTGTGGGCTTACAGAACCACAGCTAGAACCCCGACAGGAGAGATCCCCTTCAGGCTTACCTATGGCACAGAAGCAGTAATCCTAGTCGAAGTGGGGGTAATGAGCATCAGATGAGGAACGTTCAACGAAGGGCGCAATGACGATGAAATGCGACTCAACCTGGGCTGTCTGGACGAAGTAAGAGACAACTCATCCAATAAGATGACGAGGTACCAGGAAAAGATGGCCGAGTACTACAATAAGAGGGTTAAACTCAGGCGACTGAACATAGGAGACCTCGTCCTGCGCAAGACCACCACAGCAATTAAAGACCCTACCCAAGGAAAGCTGGGTCCTACATGGGAAGGACCTTACCAAGTCATTCACTACTCAAGACAAGGCAGTTACCACCTTGAAACCATGGACGGACAAAGACTCCCTCGACCATGGAATATCGAGCATTTAAAAAAGTACCACAAGTAGATGTAACAAACAGGCATGTTCATTCTTAAAGTTAATAAAAGAATTATTCCTCTAATGTCTTTGTGTAAGCAGGTCTAGCCAATCGTACGGCGTAAAAAAAAATTAAGTAACAAGATTTCGTCTTGACGGATGTAAGTTACTGACGATCTCCCAAAAGGGTTCAAGGCATAAAAAAAAAAGGGGTTCAGTAACAAGATTCCGCCTTGACGGATGTAAGTTACTGATGATACCTCCAAAGAGTTTAAGCCATAAAAAGTTAAGTAACAAGATTCTGCCTTGACGGATGTAAATTACTGACTATCCCTCCAATGGGTATAAGGCACGTAAAATCTAAGTAATAAAATTCCGCCAAGATGGATGTAAATCACTGACGAATCCCAAGTGACAAGATTCCTTAAATGGATGTAAACCATCAAGACGAATTCAAGCCACTGACAAATCCACAAAAATAAAATAAAAGAAAAAAGAAAAGGGACAAGAACCTTGCAACAAATCAAAACAAAACTCAAGCTGTATCCAAGCCCTTCCAAAGGATCAAGGGTGACAAACAAATCATGGTCAAACGGAGAAATCACAGCTAAGAAATTTATGCTAAGTACAAGGTATGGACGAACTAAAAACATCACAGGCACGAGCACAATCATATAAACAGGTGAGAGCAAAATCATAGAGTCAATTAAGGCCCAAAAACAACAGGCAATTATCCTTGTTCTTTCTAATGACCCATAAATGTTGGGCCACAAGCATTTTTTTCAAAATAAGATAACAATTAATTGTTCAGGAATTAGATTTACAAAAAAAAAGCAAAAATTTCCTAAGTGATTAAATCAAGCATCAGGGGCGTCTTCACCGGCAGGGGCGTCAGTGGCAGTCCCAGGGGCATCCATGGCAATCCCAGGGGCATCACCTTCAGGGGCGGAGGATTGAGCAGCTTCATCCATTGCCATCTCCTTATTAACCTCTTCCAGATCTAAACTCTCCATGTCGACCCCAGAAGGATGCTTCACCAGATACCTCCTGAGAAGCTCGAAGCCTTTAAAGTACCAACTGAAAAGTACTGTGTTGTACTCGTCAGTGGTCTGGAAGACCTCAACCGACCTGGCAGCAATGGTTTTAAGTTTCTCCTTGGCTAAAAGGAGCTGCTCATCCTTCTCCTGAGTCAATTTGCGCTTGACCCTGAGGTCGTCATCCAGCGTCTTGACCTTTTCCTTCAAAGAAGTTGTCTCGTCCATAGAAGCGATCAAATTCTTCTTCAGGTCAGAATTCTCCTTCTCCAAAGCCTCCATCCGAGATGTCAGAGATGCCACCTTGGCCTCTTAAGTGAAGTATTCAGACGTAATATGAAGGCTCTCCCCCAACACCTGGAAAGAAATCATCAAGTCGTCAGTAAAAAAAAAAAAAAAAAAAAAAAAAAAAGAAAGATGGGAAAGGAGAACACCGTACCTAGACGAGCTTATGGACATGACGAGAGGCAACCTCATTCAGTGACATATCAGAGAGGGCCTTCAAATCTGCTGGAGTGACAACTTCGTGAGCCCTGTCCACAGCCAGCCTCTCGTCATCCCAAATCGTAGACGATCGTGATCCAACCTTCTCCTTCTCCTTATCAGCCACGCGAGGCCTTTTGGAACCTGGAGTAGGGATTTCCTCGATAGACATGGTCGGAGAGGCCGTCCTCGTCGTCTTCGTAGCAGAAACTATGGGAGTCACGGAGCTGAGGGGATTGACGGACGAGCCTTTCTCGGTTACACGCACGACTTTCTTCCCTAAGTTGGACAGCGGTTCGTCCTTCTTGGACCTCATCTTCGCATACATGTCCTTGTTAAACTTTGTTGTCATCTCTGCAAGAGGAAAACACTTAACAGGAGATCCTAAGTGTACAAGAGTAGAATTAACATTGACGAGGACAATACTTACTTTTTTTGCCCTCAATACCGATTTGACGAAGAACGTAAGGGGACGGGTCAGGACCGAGGTTGTAGAAGGCGAGGGTCCGGGGATCAACCAGGTCGTCCCAGTTCTCAATTGTCTCAGCGTACCCGATTGCGATTTCAATGCGCTCCTTGTGCTTGCTCTTAAGCTTAGGCCGTCTCTTAACTGTGCCAGATAGAAGAAAAAGGAGTTAGAAATACTAAAGCATCAAAAGTGGCCAAACTGAAACGACGGGGAGAAATACTGAAGCACCTAAAGTCGGGGTTCCCCACCGACGAAGCAACCTCGGGATATCGCCCTAATCACTGCTGGATTGAGTCTCGAAATCATCCCCGGACACAAAGAAAAAGTACGACTTCCAGTATCTGAAGGACGAAGGTAAACCCTTGACAATCCTTGTTCTTCTCTCCCAGGGAACTAACTCATAATACCCACACTCCTTCGACTCTTTCAAACGGTATAAATAGGTGAGTTCACCAACCCTGATCATATCTCCGTTGGAGGCCAACCATATTTGCATACAGTTGATCACAATCCTCCACGAGTTGGGCATAAGCTGTCCCGGAGCAATACCAAAATGGGCTAAGAGTTCCATCAAGAACGGGTGGACGGGGAGCCTAAGCCCGTAGGTGAAGGTCGAATCATAAAAACATACCTCACCCGGGAAAAAATGACAGGCCCTATCCTCGTCCTTGGGTAGACGAACACGAACTCGAGCTGAAAACTAGAACCTATCCTTGAATCTGCTCACAGTTTCGGCATCCAAACCACACTCCTCCCTTTGGGCATAAAAAGCCCTAACCTCTCGAGAAGCAGAGACGGCTGTGTCCCCCTCCACCGGGTCGCCATTGGACGACAACCCAGTATCGAGATCACTAGACCTAACCTCAGACATCACCTCTCTTTCTCTCACTAAACCCTCGAACCAACTGAGCGATTGGCGAAGCAAAGGCAACAAATCGCCCAAAACAATACCCAGGCAGTTACCCTCAAAAACGAAATTTTCTAAGTGTGGGAAAACCCCCAAAGACCCCCCTAGGCGCACAAAAAGAAAGGAAATTGAGGGGCAAGCTATCCTAACTTCAGAACTGTTGACCATGGAAATACAGAAAAGAGACAAGGGAGGACAACACAAGCTAAAATCAAAAACCAACAAAAGCAAAGGAAGAAAAAGAAAAAGAGAATCAGAAGCTATACTTCAGTAAGATAGAAAGAAAAGACAAAAACATGTAAGGGAAAACGTACCTCCACAAATGGCGAAGCACTGAGACGCAACACACTGGTTTAGAGAAGATTAGCAGAAGGAAGCTTTGAGAAAATCACTCGGAACAGTGTTTGGTAGTGTTTGTTTTGTTTTCTGAAAGGCAAAAGAAACTAGAAGAGAAGTTTCAAAACAAGGCTTAAAAACGATTGGAAAACCAGCGAGAAACCCAAGGGTCATGCCATTAACTCCACAGATCAGCGCGCGCCACGTGGCCACATTGCGTGTGGCGCCGCCACTACGCATTAAATTCGGAACAAAACCCCAAGAGTCACAGACAGCTCAGGAAAACTTTTCATCTTCTATGGTCCTCCTGACACGTCATAGACGACCACAGAACCTGGGGGGCAACTGATGGGAGTGACGAGGTTACCTATCATGATGAAGATAACTCTCATGACGAAGTCATCCCTCTTGACGAAGAAACTAGTCATCCCTGACGAAGGTAAGGGAGTTATTTAATGCAGTCGATCAATGACCTGAGCAGTTACAAAATAATCCAGGCGGACCGTTGGGAAGCTATTAAAAGCCCCAATATTGAGGAGGAGGCGTTACTAGGAAGGGTATTAACCACCACAACGGCTAGCACCCAAAGCCACATATATAAAGCCTCCACATTGTAAACCAAAGGTATGGATATACATTCATACTTTGAGTGAGCACTCTGGTTCTTTATCTTGTTCTCCCATTTTTCATTTCATAAGGTGCTTTCATTGTTCTGACTTTGGCATCGGAGGCGTTGTGGCAGGCACCACACCGGTGACCCTTATAGAGGATACATTCGCATCAACAAGGAGTTCCATCTGCCCACTTTGACTGACGAACTCGCGCTTCATCAAAAATAAAGGGCAAAAACAGTGTTGTTTGGGTGGGATAACGGCAACAACTAACAGATTGTTAATGAGAGACTTAATTGAGAATGAATGAAATTTAAAGGACTGAAATGACAAAACTTAAAGTTAAAGGACTGAAACAAAAAGTGGTAAAATTTAAAAGATAAATTTTACATTTTAGCCTATGAAAAATATATTTTCCTAAATAATATGTTCTGAGAAAGAGAAGCCTAGATAATTTTTCTTCCCATGAGTCTCTGACTCTAGCTGGTGGTGTCGGGCATCCTGTTATGACTGACACAACTACTAGTGGATTGTATACTCAAAAGTTTTCATAATTTTTTTTTTTTGAAATATACTATTAATTTGTTTGAATAAAATTGGATTTTTTTTTTTTTTTTTAGTGGATTGTATACTCAAAAGTTTTCATAATTTTTTTTTTTTGAAATATACTATTAATTTGTTTGAATAAAATTGGATTTTTTTTTTTTTTTTTTAAATCTTGAAGTTTATCTACTGAACATTTTTTATCTTTGAAGTTTATCTTTTAAGCACTTTATCATTTTGATTTCTAAAGTTTCACCTGAGCATTTTTTACTTCTAAAGTTTTAAAAATGAACGCTATTATTCCCTTGTCAATTACAGTTATTTATCTTGCCAATACTTTTTTTTAAAGTGACATAACAACTCTTTTAATATTAAAAGGGTACGCATCAACCCCACACCTTAAGCAACCCTTTTCTTAATCTACTGATTCTACTCAATTCAAACTCATTTCCAATGGGTCTCTCTTTCTCGGAATTGAACTGCACACCCATCTTTAGCCATATACAAAAACTAACTTCAGATCTTAAGGAAATAAAAGAAAAATAACAGTAATTAACTCTTATTTTCTTTTATTATTATTATTTTTTAAATCTTATTTTAATGGTTGTCAAATTTACCCTACTACAACATTATTAGAGCATTAACATCAACTATTCTAAAAAATATGCTATCTGCTAAGGTACAAATTTTTTATACCCATCATATATCTTATCCTTGACCATTTAAAAAATTTTAAACAAAATAATATTGTCCTTCCCTAGCAGCAAACACACATCAAAAACACAAATAAATGATGCAAAAACCTTAGCGGTTAAGCAGCAGAGCTGAAGGTCAAAGTTGCCGCACACAACTAGTAGCAAAACTGCCTTCCTAACTTCAAGTTTTGGCTCCGTCCCTACCTCAAAGGAGAGTAGACTACAAGGCTCTTAACATGAGGATCCTTGTAATGTGGATGAAATTTTTAGTCTCTCTTATTTATTAATCATATGTTTGGAACTTTGAATGGAGCATGATGATAGGGGAGAAAGATTGGTTAAGAATTTAAGATATATTAATTGTTAGGACATATGTGGAACATGTTATGAACATATGTCATATAGAATTGGCTAATCCTTTGACAAAACGCACTTTATTTGTAATTGGGTAGATGTAGGATGTGTTTAATACTTCAAGAAACAAGGGTTCAAGTCCAAGTATTAAAATCATGCAAATCTGTCCAAGAATCAAGTGAAGAAGTGTTGTTCATTAAAACTCGACAGATAGCTTGACAGATGTATCTATCGAGAATTACGAAATTCAGATTTCCAAATCTGTTTTTCATGGATATCTAATTTATATGTTTAGGTTTTCTTTTCTCACAACCCTAGACATATATAAGGTTTATTTTAAGGGCCGTCAAAAGGTGGTTGCACTTGTTGTTACATGCATATTGTGATCGGAGACAATCTGCCCTAGTTCATCTTTCTTTTGAAGAAACTGTTGCGTTTGTACGCCGTAGGGTTTTATGACCGAGAAGTTTCTTGATCTTTATCATGTGGATGAACTGAAGAATTTTGTAGCCAACATCTATCTCAAGTTGGTGTGTTAGTCACGTACTGGGATCCGTACATCGATTGGTTAGTCACGAACTTGGAGCCATACATTGAAATGAAAGATTGTCACTACATTATAAGTCCAATTGTGTATTGGGATAAGGGTTCAACTATAGGTTGGTATAAGGTACTGGGATTTTTTTACCTGTAACCGCTTGTTTTGATAATAGTAGATTCTCGGAAGTGGTGATTTTAAATTCACCCGGTGGGTTTTGCCTCAGTGGTTTTCTTTATTTGTAAATAAATCACCTGTGTCAAATTTAATTTCCGCTGAATTTAGTTATTTGGTGATTTGTTTGTGCTACCACACTTATTGAATGTTAAACTGATTTAATTAATTCATTTGGCTAATTAATTGGTTAATTTACCCAATGGGTCAATACATTCTTGGCCTATCATTAATTAATATATTTCAATAATCAATTAGGGTTTTATATATAGTAATAAGGACTGTTTTAGCTTATTTTCACTGTTAAATATTAAATACTCATATATATATATACACACACACATATACTTCTACACAAAGTCACAAAGAAATTAAGTGAATGAAAATAAACTCATTCAAAACTTGTAGTGTCCACCAGGACCACCACTG